>NW_013670312.1:42118-65894 GCF_000517525.1 Limulus polyphemus
ATGTACAGTATGTAGTAGAATAAAATCACTTATATTTACAGTAGTGGAACAGAGTAACAAAGCTAATGGGTTTAAGAAGGTACTGCTAAATCTAATATAATTATCAGTCCATATAGAGAATTATAGTCAACTTGGAGATTAGATTAGTTTGTTAAAGATGAACTTCAGAATGAGACATGCAAATGTTTTTGATAATGTTACAGAACACTGTGCTAATGTTAATGTTAAAAGTATTTATTAACATTTTACTACTTAACGTTCCCATATTGGAGCACTGTAAAATTTGAAGGTAAAATAATATATGCTTTATTTTATAAAACTTTTATCACATGTAGAAGGGCTAAGAAACTTGAAAATCAGTTTTAGTTAAATTTAGTTAACTTAAAGATAATTTTTTGTTTTAATTTTTGTATTACTTACCATATAAAATTAAATGTTAAAACTTATCTGAATAAAACATTTGTATGTTATTTTTTCTAGTGAAAAACATTCATAAGGAATTATTTGATGCCTTTAGTACCAAAAAAAAAATTTAGTTGCAACATTTGAAATAGATACTCCCATATGGGAACATATATGCAACTTCAATAGCAAAAAATGTAATTTCTTTTGAGACTGAAAAAAGTATCCTGAGTTAATAACATATCTTTTCTGAAAGTAATGTAAAAAAATTCTGCTTCCTTCTTAGATCATTCAGCATTTATGATTATGTGGAACTGGATCTATGTTTAGTGTTTACTCATTCTATTCTTCAATAAAGACTTGTGATAACTTTAGCATTTTTGGTATATTCAAACCTAGCCAGTTAGTATAACATTTTATGGTTTCAGTCTTATGACCAAAAGAATATCAGAAGAAGAGTTTATGATGCTTTAAATGTTCTGATGGCCATGAACATTATTTCTAAAGAAAAGAAGGAGATCAAATGGCAAGGGTTACCTACTAACTCAGCTCAGGAATGCCAAAACTTAGAGGTAATTATTCATAACACAGAAGAAAGTTTATTAGATAATTTTATAGCTCTAATTGGTTTATTTTGGAAAATAGTTTTCATATGACAAGTCAAAGTATAGATAGCCCTTTTGTATCACAAACCTGAAGTAAAGTTCTTCTTAGTGAATTACTTGTATGTATTATAACTTAGAAGTGACATATCAAACTTCTGTATCAGTTAACCTAGAAATAAAAATTCTGTTTAACAACTCGTTTGTGCAATAACTTAAGTAAAGTTCTGTGTAATACTTTCTGTTGTAGCACAGAAGTAAAATTCTATGTAACAACAAGGCATTTGTATTGTAACCTACAAGAGAAAGTTTTGTTTAACAACCTACCTCTTAGTTTTATATCTTGGAAGTGCATTATGTTTAGCAACTGCTGTAAGTTACCTAGAAGTAATTCTCACTAATCAAAGAATCCAACACAAAAAATTAACAGTGTTTTAATACTGAAATATTATGTTAAAGAAATTAAGGAGAATCAGTTTAGTATTTGTACAATATAACATAAACAAGATTAAACAAGTCAAAGTAACATAATGTAAGGAAGGTGTAGAAAGGATTTAGTAACTTAACAGTTTCCAGTAATCAGTTCCTTCACAAGCCAGAAAAACCCCAATTAAACTGGAAATTGGTAAAGAATAGGAACAGTAAGATTAAATATAAGAGATTAACAGCTTAAAAGAATAACATCAATTCCTGTAATATGTATTTAACAGATATTATTTAATTTCATTTATGCCAGAAATGCAGATGACCAGGTTTTTGTACCAGTAGACTTAATAATTCTGACTATATTGTCAGCTTCTTTTTATGTTTAAGAGGATAATAATGGAACTATTAGTCTTTCTTTTAAACTTTCAATAAGATCATTTTAACAGAAAAAATTACATTTTATTCTTGGCTCAGCACTTAGTAGTGATTTCAATTTGTAAGCTTTCCAAGAAGAAATTTTGGGTGTATCTTAGCTAATTTTAAAAGCCCTCTTCACTCCTTAAAAACTAATAAATAAGAAAAAAGGTAAAAATGCTAAAATGAACGAGATTGAGCCATAGTATGAATCTTACAAAATTGCTCTCAAGTGAATAATGAAATTAATGACATTTTAAATTGTGAAACCCACATATATGATCTGGCTTCTGAGTTGTAGGATACCATCCTCATAATGTATATTCAAAACATTTTGTAAATCATGTTTTTTTTAAATGTTTAATAACGTTTATAGTACGTGAGCAATATAAATGCTCAACTTTATTATGCTATCATTTCCATCATTAAAAAGTTAAAGAAAGTTTGACTTGCTCCTTTAAATGTATAATATAAATAAATAGACTGAAAATGCTAAAGGGTGCATGTGTTAAAAGCTATCCTTAAATTATTGACTTTTGGTCCAGATATTGCGCCATATTGAGTAATATTTTTGCCTCATACAACACTTATTATAAAGAATTGACCAAACAAATTGAGTGAAATAATACATTTTCTATGTAAGATATATAAGCAATTTTAGCACTAAATATGTAGATCAGTTGCAATATTGATTGTATTTTTATTTAAGTTTGTAAATGTGGTTCATTTTATTAGGAACCCATAGCCAACAAAAAATATAGGTTCATGAGCAATTTGATGCATAACTAGTTTAAGTGTGATCTAGTTCAGATAACTAGAGTCTGAAATGATAGTTGTCATTTGGAAAATTACTCAGCAAGTCTTGAAAATGCAGACAAAGTTTCATGGTTTGAATTTTGAGTGGTAAATTTCCATGTGAAAATGCTGATCAAGATGTTTTAGTGCTTAACCCCTTCACTGTGGCAGCTATGTTTCTTCCCCCGTATGGGACGTTTTTTTTTTTATAATGTTGTTATAATGTTGCAGTTTTTGCTACATGGTTTCAAAGTCATTAAAACAAGTTGTTTGTGATTTTGCTGCAGAATTTTGAATTTTTTGGTACACATTTGTATATATTGATATAGGTACACTGTACAGTCATCTAGTATTCAAAATTTTAGTGCTTAAATTGGGGCTTGGCTAATATTCATTACTTTGACATTTCTTGGGTTCAATTACAATTGCCGGAAAAATTTGCTTGCCCTGTCTTTGTTATGGCAAAGCTATTAAGGCTGTCTGCCATTGTTCACTAATTTTGAACTGCTCAACTGGCTGGCAGCACCCACTGCCAACTCTTTGGCTACTTAAATGTTAAATATAGTATTTTTTTATACTGTGTTATGTTTCTAACTTATAATTGCATAACTGTATTATTTAATATTATATAACCAGGCGTGGATTTAGGAGAGGGATTCAGGTGGTCTGCTTTTTTTTTAGAAGCTAATAAAAAATATAGCCATATGTCCTTCTACTACCATATCTTATCAAAAATAAACATTATATGTCAATGTTTTTCTTTAATTGGGCTATTAATTACCATAAACACTTTTTTTGAGGTTTTCTGAAATCAACACAGCTGGAATATTCAGCAATCCACCCAAGGCCTCAGTCACTAACTTATTATTTCTGAGCTAGTACAGCAACAAGAACATCAATTAAATGTTATTGTTGTAAATTTTTATTCTTTGAATTTTTCCAGGCTCTAATAGTGTTGTCTAGGTTTCAGAAATTTGTTTTCATCAGTTAAGTTTGTTTAGGACACCTGAAGCTCTTATAACATAGACTCTTACATAATTTATTTTTCATTGTTTAAAAATGAGAATTCTCTTAGAAAGATGTTTTTCATATTGTTGATGTCTAAAATAAATGAAAACCCAAGTAGTATGACTGTAGACCTAAAAGCTTTTAATTTTAAGATATTGAAATGTTTCTTAATTGTTTTTATTTTCATATTAATCACATTACTAGAAATAAACAAAAGCTTTGAAATTGCTGATCGTAACCTGACTGATCTAATCATTTACAGAATATATATATTAATGGTATTTGATTCACTTATTTAAGCTATTTTAGGACTACATGGTCAAAACTGATTAAACAAAAATGCCTTTATACTGGAAGTCTCTTTTTTTCATGTAAAAAATACTGAAACTTTGATTATAGCATTACACAAAGCTATTATTTAAAAAAGTTAACTGGTATCATACCGTCAGTGTAAAAATGAAATATTACTGCTGCTAGTATGGAGAAGTTAAACATTGTTACTTGTTAACACATTAATACAATTATATCTGAATAGGCTTTCTTGTTTTATTATTATTCATTCCCTAATGGTGTTTAGTTTTTCTAAGATAAAGTTTTATTTAAAAAATAAATTGATGTTATTTTAATTTTAACTTGTTTATATTGTTTGACTTTAAATTTATGCTACTTGAAGAATAACCAAATTTACCAGGTTTTTCACTTTGAATTAGGTACACATATACCTAATAAATAAAGTCACTTATGATTATTCATTTCACCTTGGTTGGTTACAAAACATTTGAGTATAACTGTGTAGTTGTAGGTACAATACTTAAGGCTCCAACATTGTTATAAATAAGCTTATGAACATATAAAACAATGTTGAATTGTCTGGAAAAGTGTATATAGTACTGTTGCAACAAGTGAATAAATGTTTCATTATTTCTAAAGGTTAAAAAATAGTTACATTGGTTGTTTGTATGATATATTTTCATATACAAAGTTTAAAATTTAAAAAAAAATTAATCCTAAATCAGTGTACCTGAAGTCAGAAGACAAGGTTTTTTTTAGGTTTTCAAATTTGTTTGCCACTTTATAAATTTATACCCATTTCTTAATTTTTAAGCATTTCCCTTAGTTTTTGTACAGGCCTTGATTGCCACATTGTTATGGGGCCACATCAAGTGATTTGATCATTTACTAATGAAACAGCTTTGAAAGCAGCTATACAGAAACTGTAATATAGTATTTATTTATGTGTTAAATTATATTTGTTTGAAAGCTACCAAAACATTTTCTTCAAGAGAAGACATCAAATAACTTCTGATAAGTTTGTGCAATTTAGAGATGGTATTGAATGGGTAACAAAGAAAGCTGTTTAACACAGGAACAAATGTATACAATGTTTTTAATAAAGTTAACTTCATCTGCATACAGAAATATATAAACACAAGTATGAAACAAAGAAGTCACATGACTGGAAGTTGGTGCAAGTAAAATGTTTTTGTTAGTTATTTCATTTTCAATATAAAAAATTTGTGCCAAGTTGTTTTTTTAGCAAAACATATGAAGGAAAGGTAATCTGAAAATTAGTGAGCCCATCAATTAATTGATTAGCAAAAAACACTAATCACCCATGTCTAGAAGGAACATGGAATAACAGAAATACTAGTCCTTGTGCATCTACCTGTTGTATTTGTTAAGGAAGGTGGATGGATTCACTAGGTTCTGAGTAGATTACCAGAAGGTGAATGAAGTCACAAAGAACACACTGTCAAGGATTGACTCTATTTTGAATGTTCCATCTGGATTAAAATGGTTTTCAACATTGAATATGAAGATTGGATATTGGCAAGCACATCAAAGAAGCAAGTAGAAAGATGAAAGCCTTCAATGCTGGAAATGGATTGTTGTTATGATTTGGATTATATAAAGCACCTGCTACATTTCAATAATTAATGGAATATGCTTTCTTTGAACCACCCTGGAATGTTGTACTCACGTACTTGGATGACATAATCATACACAGGAAGACCATTGGTAATGCTTATGATGGGTTAAGGAAAGGTCTGAATCAGTTGAGGAAAGAGAAACTTAAATTGAATCCCAAAAGTGTGAGTTGTTCCTCCAACAGGTGAGTTTCCTGGGACACATAGGTAGCAGAGAAGGAATGTCTAGAGACCCATCTAAGATGGAATCTGTTCATAATTGACCAAACCAAAGAACTTGCATGAGGTAAGAGGATTTCTTGAGTTGTGCTCCAGTTGTCATTCTCTGATATAGCTCATCCTCTACATAAATTACTTGAAAAACCAAACAAGTTTTGTTGACTGCTGATTGTGAACAAGTGTTGAACAAACTGAAGAGAGAATTAACCATTATCCTTATATTACCAAACTCAACTCTTGGAAGATCCACTGAGATGCAAATGTCAGTGATATTTCAGTGGTAGCAGTGTTACCACAAGTATAAGATGGAGAAAAAACTCACTTTATTGAACAAAAACATTAAATAATAAAAAATATAGCGTACAACAGTATATAACTTAATCTTATTACATCTTGTATGTCATGCTAATGAAGTAAACTGTTGTATGCCTTTACAAATATTTAGAATATTGTACTAAAATTTCCATATACTTTTGTAATGGAGATTTATCAAATTGCAGACAGCTGTGCTTCAATATGGTAGGAACAAAAGTAGTTTATTATATATACAACAAATTCATAGGCCTAAGACATGAGAGCTATGTTTACAAGCTCAATTGCAAGCATTTAAGCTACAAAGTTATCTATGAACCTAAAGCAAAAGTTTATAATTTTAGTGAATAATTATGGTAGTTATTTTACTGATTAATGGGAAATTATACCGTACTTCTATTCAAAGTATAAAATGTTTAACAAACTTTACACTAGACTAAGTTGCTTAATAGTTTTCTGGTTGATTTTTGTAGTAGCTTTAATTATTATTACTTTTTTGTCAGACCATATAGAAGTATTTTTTTAAACATTGTGTAATAACCACTCCTGTGTCGTGTGCACATGATTGGCACATCATCAGCATTAATACACACATACAGCACATTTAATTTTTGAAGCTCCCATGATTTACTAGTGAAGGTTTTTTGTTCATGCGTTAATCATCCTGAAGAATAATATTTTTTTATTTTTGAGAAAATTTTCTAATTAGCATGGAGTTATCTGATTTTATAACAACTTAAAACTGCAACTGGGTGAGTTAAAATTGTTTGTAGAATATTTTTATGTATAATTTATGCAAAATCTTGCATTAAGTTAACAACTGAAAATAAGTAACTGAAACGTGTAGCATGTGTTTCATTTTCATTTTTCAGATAGAAAAAAAGAAAAGACTAGAAAGGATAAAAATGAAAAAACAACAGCTACAAGACCTTTTATTACAGGTAAATTAAAAATGAGTCATGTTATAAAAAGTTTTGAATAAAAAAAGAAATAAAATAAAACCATCAAAGAAAATTTTTAAATGTAGAAATTATAACAAGATTGAGCCTCTTTGTTAAAACCTCTTTATATACTTTATTTTGAGAAAGTGATCACCATTGAAAGCAAAACGTTGTGCTTAATGCCATGTTGTAGTACAGTGTTTCTCAACCACCTATCTGCAGACTGGCACCAGGCTATCACATCCACCTTGCCTGTCCATGGGATTTCACACAAACAAGCAAAAAACAAAAACTGACAAAATATTTGTATGAGACTTGTAATAAATTTTCATTGGATTTACATTTTAATGGTCTGAGACAGTTTAGAGAGGCAGCAAACCAGTTCTTGATATTGAAAAGGTTAAGAAATGCTGCTCTAGTACACAATCAAATAACTTCTTGTGGTACAATTACAAGTAGAGCTACTGTTCTTTCAAATGATAAGAACTGTCACTAATAGATTTATCCCTTTTGGTGATTTGATTATGTTTAATTTAAATATTTTTAGCAAATTTCTTTCAAAAACTTGGTGAAACGAAATAAAGAGTTGGAAAAAAAACAGAACGTTCCTGCACCAAACACCACCATCCAGTTGCCTTTTATAGTTATTAATACACATAGAAGCACTGTGATTGACTGCAGTATATCCAGTGATAAGTGAGTACTGACTTTTCAGTTTTAACTACTTACTACTTGTTTTCATTGTTTGTCATACTTCTAAGTCTCATACGATTACTTGTAGATCAGGTTCAGATGTATACATTCTGTGTTAAAACAAAATTAATATGATTTGTTCAAAAAAAAGTTGATAATACTCCATCATCAAATTTTTCTTTAAAAAGTTTTTTTTGCAATATGATGTCAGTGTAGAACTAAAAATATCTTACTGTAGAGGTGCTACAGTAAAAAGTCATTACATGTTTTTGAAGTTGTTAAATTAATGTTTTTGTTTGTTTTTTCAGGACGGAGTATCTGTTCAATTTTGACAACACTTTTGAGATCCATGATGATATAGAAGTTTTAAAGAGAATGAAATTAGCTTACAATCTAGATAAGGGTGCATGTTCACTTGAAGACCTGAATGAAGCACGGCAGTTGGTACCAAAAGCTTTGGAGTCTTATGTTGTCCGTGAGTTTCTCTTTAGTTTTACTGGAACCAAATGAAAAATAAACTTTTTCTATAGTAATGACTAAAAGGAAGTATAATGTGTACACTTATGTAAACAAAGCTAAATCAATAAAAAGTATGGTTTAATATTGGTGGTATACAAAAATAAAAGTTAAGAGGACTTTTTTTGTAATTAAAAAAAATTTACAGACAAAAACTTCTGAGAAAAACAGAAACAAAATACAAAAATTGTGTAGCTTGAAAATCTTTAAGAAGTAAATAATGTTTTTATTTCACAGAGGAAAGCCACTCTGTCAGTGGATGTAGTACTGTTTTAAGTTTTTTATTTTCTTTATTTTGAATTTTTCTTCCAATTAAAGTACTGAAAATTTGTCTTAACTTAGTTTGATTTATTACTGGATATTTTGTCCATGACAGATATATATGGGTTGAGTCTTTGAATTTATATTACTTATAAAAAAATGTTCTTGAATAAATACAAGAACTTTATACTAGAGTATGAAAATATTTACAATATGTCATTGTTCTTTGTCTAAAATACTTATTTAATGAACTTCAGGTAGGTTTTTAGTTTTACTATGTGCAATAAAAAACCTTATATATCATATAAATGAGTTAAAACCTATAAGAAAAAAGTAGGTTTGATTGCTGTTATTGTTAAAGTTTTTATATTTATGATAATTAATTTTCTCCATATATCAAGCCACTAGAATGCTATTGACTGAAATTTAATCAAATGTATGTATCAATTTTCTTTGAAAGGAATTGGAAATTTTTTCATTATTATACCCTAGTTGTAATTCACATTTTGCTAAACCTTTTCTTAATTGTTGCAATTTTTGTAATTCCACAAAGTGTATTAAAGTTAATTATCCAGCTTCCTAAGTGTTTTTTTTTATTTGAATCTTACCCTTTGCATCAAGTATAAATACATATATGTCTTATGGAAAGATGGTAAGTGTAATATTAACAAATGATTAATTGTTTGGGGTAAATAACCTCTAAACAAAAGAATGGGAAGATGTTAAGTGTAATATTAACAAATTATTAATTGTTTGGGGGTTATTAACCTCTAAACAAAAGAATGGGAAGATGTTAAGTGTAATATTAACAAATTATTAATTGTTTGGGGTAAATAACCTCTAAACAAAAGAATGGGAAGACGATAAGTGTAATATTAACAAATGATTAATTGTTTGGGGGTAATTAACCTCTAAACAAAAGAATGGGAAGATGTTAAGTGTAATATTAACAAATTATTAATTGTTTGGGGTAAATAACCTCTAAACAAAAGAATGGGAAGACGATAAGTGTAATATTAACAAATGATTAATTGTTTGGGGTAATTAACCTCTAAACAAAAGAATGGGAAGATGTTAAGTGTAATATTAACAAATGATTAATTGTTTGGGGTAATTAACCTCTAAACAAAAGAATGGGAAGATGTTAAGTGTAATATTAACAAATTATTAATTGTTTGGGGTAAATAACCTCTAAACAAAAGAATGGGAAGATGTTAAGTGTAATATTAACAAATTATTAATTGTTTGGGGTAATTAACCTCTAAAAAAAAGAATGGGAAGATGTTAAGTGTAATATTAACAAATTATTAACTGTTTGGGGTAATTAACCTCTAAACAATCAGGATCTGAAACTGCTTAACACCATGTTAAATGGAATTTTATTTAAAACTTGATAGCATTTCCAATTTTAAAACAAAAATGTTTAAATATTGTGAAGTATTGAACCATTGAAAGGATGTAAAATTGAAGAAAAAAGTGATGTAAAACTCTGTTGTTGTTATGATTTTATTTTATTATTTCCAGAAATGTATCGAGGTAATGAAGATTTACTAGCTGGTATGGAACTGGAAGATGGGCTTCATGCTGGGCAAGGAGGGTAAGGGGAATTTATAACTTTCAGATGTGATAAGTAGTGACTGTTTTATGTCAGCTTGTATTAGCACCTATGTTGTTCATTTGCAGACTGAATCTAACAGATCGTCAACTTCGTGTTTTGTGGCATAAACATTGTCATTGAAAAAAACGTGAAAAACAAATTATATTGTTTGACATTAATTTTATCACTCGTACTAACGTCAAGGTATATTTTATTGAGAATGGTAGGTGGGCAGAGATTGATCATAGGGTGGTTTCCAGTTTATATCCTTAAATATATATATTTTTTACAGGTATTTTATTATACCTATGCCTTTGGGTAGGAATTTAATTTGACATAAGTAATCCTTATTGGACAGCATGGTATTTCTATTACTTCTTACTCAGAAAAATACATTTATAAATAGATTTAGAAAATAAACATTTTTGTCTAGAAAGAGATTATCAGAAGAGCTCATCTTTCAAGATTTCTTCAACAACATTGTTATTAGTTTGACAATTGAGACCTAATTCTAACAATCATGTTTAGTGAAATATACAACTGTACTAATTCTACATTATTTGACATCTTAGCCTGACACTTTATCTCATAAAATTCTGGCTAAGAAAATAATCTAGGAGTAGATTCTCAAAAGAGCTCATTGCCTTTCGAGGTTTCTTCAACATTCTTTAAAGAAAAGTCAGACTTGATTTTCTGTTAGAGAAAATCTTCCAAGATATTTCCATGTATGTATAAAGTCAAAATGTGGTATTTCTTTCTTTCTGTGACACTTTCTCTCAGGGAAATGTATACTTCCAGCTAAGATACGTTAATGTTAAAATCAGGATTACCACCCATTTTCTTATTAATCTTAAAGATATAACTAAACACCTTATTTCAGAATTTCAGCATTATATTTTCCAATAATATTTTTCACTTGTGAAGAGTTAAAGTCTATTTTATCCACCAGTCAGAAGCTCTGAATGCAAGTATTGTATACAATTTTTTATTTCATCTTGCAATTTAGTTTTCCAACCATAAATAAATTCAGATAAAAGATTAAAAACAAACGTACAACATTAATTGTTGCATAATAAAATTACCTTTAACCCTCATCAGCACATCTGGGGTCCACACAGACTCCCAACAAATTTCTCGGTTGTATATCTTTTTACATAATCATTACAAATATGACACTATTGTTTTCGAAACGGGTAGATGGAGTACGTAGCTATAATCTAATATTTATCTGGGGTCCATGCAGACCCTATGCTATTATTGACCATCACTATACATGCAGTCCCCCATATAGCATATGAAACAAATTTCTAAACGTTTATTTCACTATATAGGCTACTGTAGAAGATAATCCATCAAAGTAGTACAGTATCATCTTGTATGTTTGCTTATAACATCACTGTGGTAAGTATGTATGCACATCTCATTCCTCAACAACTGTTCTCTGTGATGATTGCTTACAATGCCCTATTTCATAGAAACCTTGTTTGATAATTGTTGTAAATAACCCGATTACTGGATTTTCAATCTATAGCCTACTATAAAGGTACATTTGTGTTGGGGTCTGGTCAGATCCAAGGTGACCTACAATGTACACTTTCAGTTTTCTGTAAGTTGAATTTTGCAGTATTGTGGTAATCTCATCATATGTTGGTGGATAATGACTTGAATATAGGAGTATAATAGAACTTCAGCATTTTTTTGATACTCTGTTTGTGTAAAGAATGGTTTAATACTACTTATTTGTATACTGATGAGCAATGTAATTTTGTATTTCTTGATTTGTCAACATATTCCTCTAGAATACATATATTTTTATGTTGTTCACATTGCATGCTAACCCTAATAAAAGTTTTAATGCCATTGATTTTTGGAATTTCAATCCAGAGCTTACTATAATGATAATTTTGTGCTGGGGTCTGGTTGGACCCCAGGTGTTCCACAACGTAACTTTCGAAAGGTGTGTTGATGAGGGATAATCAAAACAGGGCACAGCCCAAAAAATTCAGCCATGCTTTACACCACCATCATCAGGAGTGAGAGTTAAAATCAGAGAAAAACCTACATTTTACACCCTTAACACCATCTCAACCTGAACATAATTACACCAACCCTTCCCAAAAAGCTTACAAAACAGATTTCCAGTATTTCATTTCTTCCTCACATACAACAAAATCTTTACTCAAAATAATATTTTTTTTCTCAATTCCTACCAATTCTGTAATATTTAGTTCCACCTTAAACTTCATTTGATTCAAGACTGGAAACAAGATAAATTGATGAATCCAAGTATTAAAAATATTATTTTGCATAAAGACTTTGGTTAAGGACAGGGAAAGATAAAATACTGGAAATATGCTTTGTAAAGCTTTGGGGGGGGGGCTGATGTAATTATGTTTCAGGTCAAGATGCCACTGAGGGTGTAATGTAGTTTGTGTAAACTGAAGGTTATTTAGGTATACAAGTTAGTATCTGAATTTAACTATTACTATTACTTCTGATGGTGGGGAGGGATCCAGACATTTTGTTACCACCACATTGTTAGTAGGGCAACTTGTGAGGGGTGCATTCCTGTTACATCATTTTAGTGACATAGTATTTTTTGTTATGAATACTGATTTTGTGACAGGTAGTTTTTTAAATATAAAATTGATTGGTGACAATAATAAAATATGATAATAGGTTATAAATTGTACAGTCATTTGGGAACTACTCAAAAATTACATAATGCTATGGGAGTGAAGAGGGTGTCTAACCCTGTATTATGATATGTTACAGATGGTAGGGGTGTCATGAACAGTGTAACGTAAAACAGTGAAAACGATTTAGTTCTACAAAAACATTTATTGTAATTTAACATACTTTAGTTTGAATTCAAAGCACATTTAATAACCTGAACATTTGCAAATGTAAAACATGTATCATCTTTGTATAATAACTTGTTCAGTCACATTGTACATATATACTGAGGTATGTACTTGACTACCAAAAGTTGGTGAATCTAGTAACAAAATTCACAAATTACAAAAACATATAAAAAACTTTTCATAATAATAAAACAGTAACTTGGATGCTGTAATGAAATGTTTTTTGTAACAAAAAAGTCCATGTCACATGAAATGTCTTAGACTCGATGGGGTGCAGTGCTCCATCGAAACATGTAGTGCTTTTAGGGTTGTACCCCATTTTGAATAAAGTTAATTTTATTGTGTAACAATTCAATATTCTATGTTTGTTTTTAATCTTTTATAGGGAACATTTCTAAATAACATTTCTTGAGTAACAGGAGTCAAAAGTTTGTTTTTTTATATAAGAGCTTAAACTAATTTCACCGTACTCCACAGTATATCATCTTTATATCCAAAGTCAACAAATTTTTTATATTGTCAATTTGGAGCAGTGGGTAATATTCCCATATAAAACCAACTGCATACAGATGTAAGCAACTCCCTTCCTGACCACAGTCAGCTTTGACTGGAAAGTTAGTCTAATCAAAATTTGGATTAACTGTACACTGAATAATACTTCATAATAACTTACTATCTAATATATTAAAACTGACTGTGAACAAGGTGATCTTTGGATTAAACTGAGCAGTGGTGTGACAGTGGGGAATCCCCTCATTATTTACTAGGTAAATGGTAACACTAGCTTTAGAGTAGAAACATTTTGTGATCAAAAAGTACTGAATTTGTACATTCTTGTGGACTGTATGTCATCCTGACTAAAAGCTATGTTGTTGATTTAGAAATAATGTCTGTAAAACACGTAAGTACAATAGGCAACAAGAAAAATACATTATTAATAACATGTTGAACATGTGTTAGACCTACATTTCACTTGAATTTAAATGACACACGCATATTAGTTTCATCAGGTTTATTATGTGCAGCTTATGACTGACTTTGTGTTGTACATATACATATATTCATTGTACTTTGTGGGTTTGTATTACTTTTGATTATAGTAAATAATATAGCAGTCTTTCTTAAATATTTCATATTGAACCAAGTAATATACAATGTATGCAGAATTGTGGACATTTCCAAACAGAAAGATTTTATTCAAATTTATATGTATTGTGTTTGATGTTTGCTTTTTTTATGTGTCAGTCTGCAGTAACTGTTTAACTACATATTTTATGCTCATACACAGTTCAATATATTTTATGAAATTTCAAAGCTTTGTGGATGTTTTAGAGCTAAAACAGAGAATTATGTATTACATAATGAAAATCTGTCTTCAGTTTTGTGTCTTTTCTATGAGAACTGTATAATCCAAAGAGTCAGAAAAAAAACACCACAATTTGTATTTACAACATACCTTAATATAATTAGAGGTATCATGTCTTCTACAAAATTAAATTAGACCTTTTACGTAAATGGTGTTAAACAACATGAAAACCCAGCTTACTCCTCCTAGGCTGTTGGAAAGATTTTTTTATCTGAGAAAAAAATAAAATAGGTGCAGATATCAACAACAGTAAGTTTTTAACATTCAAGATGAGTACTGCAAAAAATATGTTATTCTTAGCTTTACATTTTTAATGCAGCCTAAAACATACTGTAGGATAAATTAGGTTAGGCATAACATGAGTATATTAGCATCCACATACTTTATATTTGGAAGGTTATATTAATATTGATTCAATTTCCTTGCGAAACTTAGGACACTAAATTTCTTTCATTGGTCCACAGAATTTATTAAGTTATTGATAAACCTATATTTATCCTTGTTGAGACATGTTTTATTATTAAAACCAAAAAAAAAGATTTGCGGCAATACAATGTAATGACATAATTTTCATGATATGAAAATATTTTATAGCTTTTATAAGTGCTACAGTTTTATTTTGGTTGCTTTAAAAAAGTATTTCTTTTGTTATTGCACTAAATATTTTAGTTTTGCTGTGTGAATGATATTTTAAAAAATCACAAATTTTATTTTGCATCAAGTGAGACATCCAACTCTTACGATCGAGCTGACATGGAGGTTGCCATGGCAATGGCAAGAGCACAAGGCCTTTCTAGGCAATCCAGCATTGGATCTCCTTTGGATTTTCCATCTCGTCCAGCAACTAGTACACCCTCTGAAGACTACTCCGGTAGTGATTCTGAGCCTTCCAGTCCAGGAGA
Source organism: Limulus polyphemus (assembly GCF_000517525.1). NCBI lineage: Eukaryota > Metazoa > Arthropoda > Merostomata > Xiphosura > Limulidae > Limulus > Limulus polyphemus. Next base: position 57,365 of record NW_013670312.1, read on the forward strand.
CAAAAAATGACCACTTCCCACACAACACAACTTTTACCAAAGTGCCCTACTATCCCTAGCTAGCATCAGAACTTTAAATAACTTCATAAAGAAGAAGTCTTAGCTTCTTGGGGTATCAACTAAAGTGGTATTAAGAAAAAAAATTAAATATACTTGGTACCAATATGCTTAGTTCAACACCTGGTTTCATGCCATACTTATTGCATGGCACATACCAGACCTATGTTTGAGTTAGTGAAATACACATTTCAGAAAGTGGGATACATATTAATTGTGCTGCAATATCATCAGAAAACACTGAAACAAATTAACATGTCTCTCACTGCCCTACAGACATTGATAACTTTGTTGAAAGTATCTTTTAGGGTTTCTGTTTTATAAGTAGGTTATCAGATTTTAGAGGATTTAAGAAACTCGTATTATCAGTGGATATCCAAACATGTTCATGTTTCAAAGCTTTAACTTTTGTATATTAGTTGCATATAAAGGTAACAATAATTAGTTGTAATATACAGTTAAACATACAAAGTGTTGTGTTGTGCAAGACTAATTTCTGAGGATGGGTTTCGTTCAGCATATTATGGGTTTTAATGCAACATTTTTTAAAATTCTAGTTGGCATTTTTAGGTATTTATTAACTGATACTTGGGGCAATTAGACAAAGTTTGTTTTTGTATCAGCTACTATAATAGATTATGAGTAAGAATGTGAGCAGTTGTTTCTTTTTTAAGGTGTTATACCTAGACTTGAGTTGTAGCTCATTTAAATTTTGCTTGACATTCAATGCAGTTTTTTGTTAATAGTTATTCAGAATGTAGGTCATGATGTTTATTGTTATTTTGGTAAATGTAAGCTGTGTTACAGTGTTTCTGATTCTTTTGTTGTGCTGGATACAAATCAATTTTCTCTAGAAAATAAAAATAAAATTATGTTCAACCTGCTCATGTAACATTTGCTTTAATATTTATAAAGCAGTGGACTATTATTGTGGAATTTTTTATTACAATTTTGGTGTGTAGAATAATTTTATTTGATATTTTAACTAATTTTTTTTTCATTAAAGAGTGTAAAGTGATTTACCAATTCTAGAATCTTAACAAGACAAGATTTTCAACATCCAAGTCGTTGCCCTTGATTGAAATATGACAATTTTTTTGTTAAAACTAGTCACTAAAGAAAGAATAATCATATTTCTTAACAGCAGAGATCATAATGAAATACCTTTAACATCTATTTTGTCGTGCATGTTAGAATTATGTACTTAATAAATAATGTTATTCTTTAGTAATAACAGTATTTATAAGTCACCTAATATTACTTGTTTATTTAGAAGGGGCACTTGATTTAATTAACATATATTTAATTTAATTTAATACTGCCTGCTTGCATAAATATTCCTGGAAACTGAATGAATTAAAAGACCCCACAAATCTATGATGATATTTATTTTTGTTCCTTCTCGAATAACATTCTTATTAATAATCATACTTCTCATTTTGAGGGATATATATGGATTGATATAATATTTTCAACAGTACTTTCCAGTGTTTAGGAATTACTGCATAGGCATGTTTCAGTGGCAAGTCACCATGATCAAGTTTCTGTGTCACAGTGATATTATGGTGTTCAAGTCTTAAGGATCAGAGCCAAGAACATTTGCTAAATGTGTTAGAATGATTAGATTTTAATGGTATGATGTATATAATTATAACTACTCAAAACTAAGTGTGTGTGTGTATATGGTACGTATCAGATTTTTTATGTAGTAATGAAATCCAAAATATTGTGACATGAATGTAAGATTGTTAAGATTTTGTGTACATCTAATAGCCAACTTCAATGATCAGATTCACTTATATAACTCTTTTTTTCATTTAACAACAATATTGGTACTAGTTAATTACAATGTACTAATTATCACCTGGACCTGTATGCTGCTGATTAGTTTTTCACAGCTAACTTAATTGCTGCTATAGGCAAAGATGGAGAGAAAAATTTAGCGAACTGGATTATGATATTTATATATATAATATATATACGTATATACACACACACACATATAATTTGCAGTTTTGATCAAACTATTGAAGGAAATACCTTAGTAAATTTAATATGTGCCATGTACAAAAGATAAAAGCAAAGATTGAAATAAGATTGTTTGGTATAATAAAAATGTCTGTGAATAACCATTTAAACAGGGAATTGTAGTATAAATGTAATTTGTTCAGTAGATCTCTTTATAGTGCAAAGCTTTTTTCACATTATATTTTGAATGAACACTGGAATATGATTTCACATTAAATCTACAGAATAATTTTGATTATAAAATACCATCTACAACCAAACTTTTTATGTGCATTAGGCTTAAAAAATTACAACAGCTTGCAACTGCAGTTCTACATGCTTTGTTTCAGTTTCATTAAAGCACAGTAGTTTTTATGTCAGTAACTTTTCATAAAACAGGTTTCTTCAGTGTTGGAAATTTAGTAAAACTACCCAGAAATGCTGAGTTTAAAGAGTAGTGCTGGAAATGAGCCTTATCACACTAATCAACTATTCATTGAAAATGAACCCCTTGCTCAGTTGAGCCTTTATATGTTACATTGAAGTGGTAAAACTTAGATATCTTCCAAACTTGAAGAATTCATCAACTTTATATGTTTAGATATTACATATATCTTTAAAGGTGCATTACATTTCGCTTCATTAGCATCTAAAATTGTTAATGATTTTGTTAAATCACATACTGCTATTCACACTCAAACTATTCAGATTCAGTGAAGGGGCTGAACAATGGCATAGGTAGTGATGGTTTTAGCTTCTATTACATATCCCCATAAAATTGGAATAATGCAAAGATAATATTTGAAAATTAAATTTTTGTTAATGAAAGAAAATAAATAATTTCACTGAAACGAGTAAGCTTTAATATTGCTTGTTTTAGGGCTTTAAAGGTTTTGTATCAACGAACCTGATTGAATATGTGTGTTCTTTATTTCACTTTCATTTTATATATTTGAGCTTGTGTGCTCAGTTTGATTAACTTAAACACAACAGAAAAAATATTTGTATCACTTTTTTAATTTTGCTCCATGTTGTGTGAATGTGGTTCACTTAAAATTAGACCATTAAATAACAGCCTATACACTGTTCATTTGCCTGCACCTTTTACACCTAAGCTAGTGATAGTCATATGCTATATATTTCAAAGCTTTAACACTAAGTCATTTACACCTATTCAGCTTAGTTTTAAATGGGCATTTTACTTTTAAATGATTTCATTAAAAAACCAACCAATTGGAATTTTCATGTGGTAGTTTATGGGTTAAAATCTGATGTTCTTTAAAAAAATTTGTGATTTTTTAGACTTAATTCAATTTGCCAAATGCCTACCATTATCCTTTAACTGTGAAACATAGGTGGAAAAGTGAAGAACAGTTAACAGAATCCTTCTGACTATTGTAGTGTTCATTTTAAAAATGAAAACAGAGAAGGGTGTTCTGTGTGTTACTGCCCTTTAAGGATGAAATATATCAAAAACTCCTAATTATTCTTATGGCATTATAAAGAAAAAGTTCAACACATACTGATACTTACAAAGAACTTTTTTTAAACTATGAACCTATGTTTAAGTATTATTATTGATAATGGTACAGTGTTTCTGTATTATATGTGGAACAAAAGAAATTAACTTCAGTGTACTAACTAATATCTTTTGAAAATTGTTTTACTGTACTTGATACTTAAGTTTTATTGGAACTGTTTATAGCTTATGGAAGTTGCTCCTGACAAAATTCTGGAACAGTAAATTTAGCAAAAGAATAAAGTTAAAAAGACTTATTTGCCACTAGTGCTAGTAATTTTAGATATAGCCCTTCTTCTGTAAAATATTTATTTGCTCTGATTGTCACTATTTACAGGGGCCTTTGAATAAAGACTTTCAAATTGAATTAAAATAGTTCTGAAGTATTTTAACTATGCTGTTTCATTAAGAGAACAAGAATTATATATATTGTAATATGGGCATACAAATTCAGTATGTTGTATAGGCCATGTCATTTTTTTTTTTTTATTGAAGTAGAGAAGTATTAACCTGATATTTCAGTATGTTTATCTCCAACAATATATTTTATTATTAATAATCAAAACCACACTTACAATCAAATCCAGAATTATCAACTGTATTGATTTCTCTCTACAATTTTTCTGTATTCCTATTAAAAACAGTAGGCAGGCAGTAGCTTATTATATGTAGTTTAACTAACTTTATTTATTTCAATAGTTAATTTTAAAATCTTTATTAATGAACATCCTTTTAAAGTAATCTTAATTATTGTAATGTGTCCAAGTGTACTTCTGGTAGTAATTGCTAGTTGTAAAAAAAATTATACTTGTCACCTTTTTATACATTCAGTATTATGGATGAATACTTATTTGATTTTATGTTTTACTGTTATTACTTGAATTTATATGTCTATTTTGTATTTTTAACACTATAAGGAACCCACCAAAATCTGTATTGATTTTCAGTGATGCATTATGTGACAAGTTAATAAACTGGAAGTAAATTCATATGCTTTTCTTCTTCAAGATAGTGTAATATAAAGCATGGCTTATTTGTTCTAGCAAATTTTTATACCAAAACCTGTAGAAGGCTTTAAAAACTTTTCTCAGGTTTAAGGCACCACTAGAAGTTTTATTTTTTCTTGCATGCAATAAGACTTCTAACAAATGAAAAGGACCAAATGCTACCACAGTTATGTGGAAACATCTGTGATGACCAGCCTTACCGAAAATACATTTTGGTATCTGTGAAGAACAGTAACAATAACTGTACTCATATGAACTGTGATGCACATAAATGATGTATGTTTGCATGGTGGTTGTGAAAACAATCTGTGAATCTTATTTTTTAAAAACTTACTGGTCCATGCTAGTTTTGTACAGAATTGATTTTAAATGTCTATTTTCCTTGTGTAGGTGAAGTAAAGAACATATTCAAACAGCAAGCTGTGTTGAAAACTAATATTAATACATGACTGCATCAGACCTACCTACTATGTTGATAATTGTGGTATAGGTATGGATCTCTGATATGTTGTTTTATATAAATATATACATTACAATCTCATTAAATCATACTTATTATTCCTTGTCCATTTCAAATGATCAGTCTGTTAACCACATTTAATTGTTATTAATGATTCTGTACAGACCTTTAGTAATATTCTGTACATTGGATGAGTACAGGCATTGTATTCTCATTTAATGTTTGTTGCTCCATGTATACGTGTAATAGATCAAACAAGGGTAGTGAAATATTAAAATAATTTGTAATGGTAAATGGCTTTATTTGTCTTGATTTTGATTGTTTGTCATTTTATTGTAGGGTGGAACATTAAAAACTTTTCATGTTGACCCTTCATACAGAATGAATTCAGTGTTACCATATTCTGTGTCATTTACTGAATTTTTTTTACTTAAAGAATTATAATGTTTGTAATTATTTACCTCCTCTTAGAACAGGACAGAGAATGGCTGTAGACTGGTAAATATTTAACACAATATAATAAATATTTTTATTACATTTTTAAACAGCTACAACTTGCAATGATCTGAGTATACAGGCATAGTTAGCATGTCACGTCTTTTATTTAGATTTTGGTGCTTACGATATTACATGTAAGTTAGAAAAAAAGGCCCAGCATTTGCAGCTACAGATTCACAAAGAGTTTTAGGTTTGGTGCTAATAATAAAAAGTTTATTTTCACTGATACTTCTAGAATGGAAAACTTATAGCAGTGTTTGACAGCCCCCTTTCATCCCCAAAGGGGTATTCCTGTAATGGTATTGAATGCTATATCTTGTAGATAGCAGCACGATAACCCGAAGAATTCTACAGAGCCCAGCAACACTAGTGGGTTTCCAGGGCTAAAATGGAATACCCAATGGAAATGTTTTATATGTCATAATGTGAATTAGTCACAACTAACATGGTGAAGAACCTCAGTTATTATGGGGGTCAACATAGTCTAGTGGTTAGGGTGAATCTTAGGGTTCATTGTTTGTGTCTAGATGCCTAAGAAAAATGTGCTCTGCACTTTGGTGTTATCGGTGCATTATAACGGTAATGGTTAAATCTCACTAGTCAATAAATCTAAGAGGCAGTATTCATTATTGTTGACTAACTACTCTTCCTCTAGTGTTAACAGTTCAAGATTAAGAACAGTTAGTGCAGAAATCCATAGTAGCTTTGCACAGATTTTGGAAACAAAGTCAATATGTATGAGTGTATAGCAAAAAAGGTATATGACACCACAATGTAAGACTATTTAACAGAATCATTGCAGAATTTACATGTATTCCATTTGTAAAATAGTGGTCCGCAGAATGTTAAAGATAAATAATACCACTCGTTTCAAACCTGATGAACAGTTGCTCAAAACATCATCAAATATAAAATAAGTTTTTCTAACATTCTCTGCTTATAACTATGAACTTTTATCAAGGATTTACAGAGAAGATATCAGAATAATCATTCTGATGTACGAGTCTAAGTTTTGAGGAGCTGCATGCTAGAAACTATGTAAGCACATTGCTAGGCATTTACAAGGACATTGAAAGTTAACTAAAAGATAAGTGAGACATTATAAATATAAAAGTATACCAAGGGATGCTTCATCCATTTCAAAATTAGTGGAAGTCCTAAGAAACTACTTTTAATTGGAGTTAAATATTTGAAGAAACCATAAATGATTGGTTCCCAAGACACATTCAAGAAATTAACTTTCTTTATTAAGAAAGAAAAACATAAAAAGTTTAGAAAAACTGAAAGACAATCTATGTGTGACATGAAGGGAAGAATACAAATAAAATTGGTAATCTCCACTAAAAACAAACACAGCTCCATGGCGTGCGTTATAAAATATTTTCAATATTGTTTGTATGAAAAAAAAAACTGTCAACTTATTTAGGCTTAATTAAACTGAGTTAACACAGCCTGGAGGTTTGTTGTACTCATTTGAGGAAATGAACAGAAATGGGTGTTTAAAGAGTCATTTATCAAACACTATTACATAAAAATGGAGATTTTTCCAAGTGTTATCCAATACTGCCATTGTAACCAGATAGAGTATGTCACTGTGGTCTTCAAAAAACCATGAAATGTCAATTTATTGGTTTCAACAGTGCCAAAATAATTTTGAAATGAGTCAGAATGATTCAATTGAAAATAAACCAATATGTGGCAGAGAACAAGGAAACCTGCCAAGATCACGTGAACCTCAAATGTGTAGAGTATACTAAAGTAATAAGATGAAACCAAGTGCATTATACGTGGTTGTGCTGGACCAACTTGTTTTACACATGCATCAAACCACCAGACAGCCTAACTCTTTAGTGGCAATGATTTGTACAGAGAGAAAAGTAAATCATATGAAATCTGAAGCTGTTTTATTTGCATGTAGAAAATATATTTACCTTACAATTGTCATGATGGTTACAATAAAGATTCTGTTTTGCAGATAATTGGAAGGAAATGTGTTTTGTACTATATTACACAGAAGAGGTTTTTTTTGTTGATACACTTTTGTTCACAGGTATGAGGGGACCAAAATGAAAGTCTTTCATGTGTGTCAACAGCCATTTATTATGAGACATTCTAAAAATTTAACACACACATATATGTATTTTGCTTGTACTCATTTTTATTAAGTATACAATACTGATATTATATACAATTATCATTTAATGCTTTTAAACCAAGCTCTAAAAATTAGTCCAGATGAGTTTAAACTAGTTACAAGTAGTGGACCAAAAAATGGAAACACCTGGGTAACTGAGGAACACAAGTATATGCAATTCAGAGGCTACCACACAGGTGTGACTCGTCCATTAATGAAACAAATAACATCTCAGCATGCATTGGGTCACGTATAAAAATGCTGGACAGGCCTGGTTGGCTATAACCTCGGCTAGCACGGCTGCAAGAGACCTCAGTGACATTGAAAGACAGGTGATTGTTGTGGCGTGTTTGGCGGGAGCTCCAGTGATCAAGACAGCTCAACTTGCTGATGTTTCATGAGCAACGATGTCTAAGGTGATGTCAGCATGGAACTCCAAGGGAAAGACATCATCACCAAAGGGCAACAGTGAGCGGAAGTGCATACTCCAGGATTGTGATTTATGTGCATTAATTCAAACTGCAAGGCAAAACAGGCAAACAACCATGTTCTCCATAAATGAACTAGTACACATGTGGTACCAACATAAAGAACTCTACAGCCCTGAGTGCTTGGCTCCAACAGTGAATGGTTCTGGTGGCTCCGTAATGATTTTCATGGCAGGGTTTGGGTGCACTCATACCCTTAGAAGGTAAGATCAATTCCAATTATTACTTAATGGTACTAAGTCAGTGATTCTCAACCAGGGGTAAATTAACCCCTTGGGGGTAAAAAATAACATGGCAGGGGTAAATAATTGATGTACCTGATAATTGAATAATAATTCAATTAAATTTCATTTTGTAAAA
>NW_013670312.1:66894-75877 GCF_000517525.1 Limulus polyphemus
AAAAGTTGAGAATCCCTGTACTAAGTGATCATCTTCACCCCATGTGTTTCTGTCCTACAGAGAGGGGTGTCTTTCAAGATGACAATGCTTCCATCCACAGAACACCAGTAGTTGCCCAGTGGTTTGAGGAGCATGACACTGATGTTATCTTTATGTTATGGCCTTCTCAGTCACCAGATCTGAACCCAATCGAGCATGTATGGGATATTCTGGAGCGACACCTGAGACATTGTTTTACTTTTCCATCAACTAGGTGTGAGTTGACTGACTTTCTCAAGGAAGAGTGGTGTCACATTCCTCCTGCAGAATTCCAGATACTGGTAGACTCTATGCCACAACGCATACAGGCCATACGTGATGGCCCAACATCCTATTGGTGTTTCCATTTTTTTGGCCACTGCCTGTACATGTTCCTTCAGAATAAAACATAAATATTAAATGTATAATTATGATTGTATTTACTTTCATTAAACTGTTATTCATAGAATTATACAATTCACAACAAAAATTGTGTTGCCCTTCTTGGACAACACGCTTAGAATACAATGTGTAAATAAATATAAATATTGCACCCTATCACATGAAACAAATAACACCCTTCAACACATTTCTAAACTACTAATATTGACATACTAGTAAATGCCCTTGAAACAGTTAAACAGTAATTTTCCGAAAAATAGTGATGAATAAATATAAAATGTACAGTCAACCTAATCTCTTGGATCTGAGCATATATATGCAATATGATTGTTTAGTGGGCTGTTTACAACCCATCATTCCAGAATATGTGTTATTTCAATAATGAAAATTGCATTGAGTTTGTTTTTAAGCAAAGGGTACATCCAGTACATTAGAATGCTCAGTTTCACTAAGTAACTGCCCAAGATTTTTTTCACTGGATGCAACCATTCCTTGTTGTTTCACTGAATAAAAGGAAAGACCACTACAGAATTGAGCTAAGAAGCTGCCAGGATTTTTTCCATTGTTTGCAACCATTCCCTGTCATTCTGTTGAGTACAAGGAGAGACCAATATAGAAGTAAGAGCTTTTTGAAAGTTGTCATTTGTATAAGAAGTGCCAAAGGAAAGATATTCAAATCAATTTATTTGAAATGATACAATAAAATTATGCATGTATATAATACTGACATGAGACATATACATACTGAAACACGTTCTTCTCTTCTGTTCATGCTCCTACCTTCAAAGTCCAGTTTTTTTTTCATGAAATTTTCTCAAAAAAAAACATTTTTTTGTTCTTGTTTTTTCTCCAACTGATTATTCAGCACATATGAAGACTGATGGATTTATGTTAATATGAAATTTTAGGAATTGCAAAAAATGAACAATTATCCTGTACACTTGAAAATAAACAACCTGATATTTAATTTTTTTATGAATAACTATTAAGAAGATTCAGAGCATGACAAAAAGACATTTAACTCGGCTGTAGTGGTAGATTCAAACTGGGACTAGACAGAGATGAGGGCTATGATGTTTGTAAAATAGGAAATATAATTGACAGGAAAACATGTACAACAGGCATAAAACATGAACATATTTTTAACTGATACTACTGTAATGCTAGGAGTATTAGAAATGAAATTGATGAGTTCAAAGCAGTTGTGGAAACTGAAAATTTTGATATTATGGGTATCACCGAGACTTGGTTGGATTTGAACAGTTGTGATGAGAGAAATGTTTTTGAAATACCAGGCTACAGATTATTTACTAAAGATGAAGTATTGAAAAAGGGGGAGGATTAGCTTTATATATGAGGAATGAATTGCATCCTGTTGAGCATATTAAAGAAAATAACACTGAGATTGAGTCAGTTAGTGGATATAAAGGGAAACATCTTGTAATTGGGATTTGTTATAGACCACCAGGTCAGAATGTGGAAGTTAATGAGAAATTGTATAATGAGATCAGAATGGTAGCTGAAAAAGGTGATATTATTATTATGGGAGATTTTAATTTCAGGGGTATTGATTGAGGGTGACAGTGAGGGGGGACAGGTTTTTGGAAAATGTTCAGGATTCTTTTATACACCAGCTGATGATGGAACCTACAAGAGAGGAAGCTATATTAGATTTATTATTAGCATCCGATGCAAATATGATAGACAGAGTTGTGGTTGGTGAGCATTTAAGTACAAGCTACCATTGCACTATAAGATATGGGATTTTACTACATTTAGAATTGATGAAGAATAGTACCCTGATTCCAAATTTCAGAAAGCCAATTTTGATGGAATGAGACATGATCTGGCTTCTGTAGATTGGACTAAAGAGTTGGGAAGGGATCTTGAACAGATGTGGGAAGCAGTTAGGGAAAAATTGATTTGTATACAGAATGTATTCCCTACAGAAAAAAGGGGCAATGGAGCAGAATAAGCCAGTATGGTTTAGTAAAGGTGTGAGAGATCATATTAGGGATAAACATAATACATTCAAGAAATTTAAACTTACTGGAATTAATAATGAGTTGGAAGACAATAGGAAATCAAGAGAGCTGGTTAAAATGGCAAAAACTGTATATGAAAGAGGGTTGGCTGAGAGAGTTAAATCAAACAATAAGTAATTCTTTAGGTATATGATGGGTAAGTAAAATGTTAGGATGGGGATTGGCCTCTTAAAAATGATAGTGGGGAGCTGATCTCTGAAGATTATGAGATGGTAAACTTATGTTATATGTTCTCTTCAGTTTTTACGAAGGAAGATACAAGTATTATGCCTCAACCACAGCACTTAGTGTATGGGAAAAATATTGATGTAAAATATATCATTTTATGTTCTGATATTGTAAGAGAAAAGTTGGGAAACCTAAAAATTTATAAATCCCCTGGACCAGACAACTTATATCCTAGAGTTTTAAAGGAAATTATAAATTTTATTTGTGAACCTCCAGCTAATATTTTTTATAGGTCATTGAGTAGTTGAAGAGTATTAGAATATTGGAAGTTGGCTAATGTTAGTCCAATATTTAAAGGAGGTGATAAACATTGTCCAGGCAATTATAGGCCAGTTAGTCTTACACCAGTATTTGGAAAGGTTTTGAAGAGTGTGATTAAAGATGCATTGCAGAGTCACTTAAAGTAGTTTGATATGGTGTCAAAGAGCCAGCATGTTTTCACTAAGGGAAAGTCTTGTTTAACAAATCTTCTGACATTCTATGAGGATGTCACTGTAAGAGTTGATGAAGGAAATACTGTGGATTTGGTTTACCTTAATTTTCAAAAAGTGTTTGATAAGGTGCCTCACAAGAGACTTGTTACAAAAATTAAATCTGTGGATGTGAGAGAAATGTTATTAAATTGAATAGAAAATTGGCTGGAGAGTAGAAAGGAGATAGTAGTAATAAATGGGAGTTAGATCTGACTGGATTACAGTTACAAGTGGTGTGTCTCAGGGCTTTGTGCTGGTTCCTCTGCTGTTTATAGTTTATATTAATGATATTGATTCTGGAATGACCAATAAAATTTTGAAATTTGCAGAAGACTAAGTTTTTTGAGTGGTTAACTGTATGAAAGTTAATGTAGACTTGCTGGGAAATTTAGATCATTTGATGCACTGGGTCGATACATGGCAGATGATGTTTAACTATCCAAAATGTAAAGTGATGCATGTAGGTTTTCACAATTCAAATTATTGTTATGATTTAAATGGGAATATTTTAAATACTGTGGTTGAAGAAAAAGATCTTGATGCTGTGGTTGAAAAATCACTTAAGTCATCTAAGCAGTGTATTGTAGCTAGCAATATGGCTAATAGGGTTTTGGGTAGCATCTATAGAAACACTGTATACAAGACAAGGGATATTATTGTTTCACTGTATCGATCACTTGTAAGGCCTCATTTAGAGTACTGTGTACAGTTTTGAGCTCCCTTCCTCAAGAAGGACATTGAATTGTTGGAGAAGGTTCAGAGAAGAGCCACTAGAATGGTGGGATTGTCCTAAGAGGACAGACTAAAATATCTAAACTTGTTTTCCCTAGAGAGAAGGGTCAGAGGGTATTTGATTGAGATGTTTAAGATTATTAAGGGTATTGATAACATAGATCCATCAAACTTTTTTGTGTTTAGCAGAGAAAACAATAGGACAAGGGATCATAAATTCAAATTTTAGCAGCGTAGGAGTTGTCTGCAGTTTAAACAGTATTACTTTTCAAATAGGGTGGTTGGCTTTTGGAATGAACTGCCTTCAAGGGTGGTGGAAGCAGAAATTTAACTGAGTTCATGAATAGATTGGATGAATACATAAGTAGTAAGAAGTGATTATAGTTGGGAGTTGAAAGGGACATCCTTGATGGGCTAATAAGCTCCTTTTTGTTCTTTTAAAATGTTATGAAATTATATATATAAATTGTCATATGCATCAAGTAAATTAACTTGTTAAAGCACATTTATCTGGTTTATTTCCTTCTTCAAATCTAATTATGCTTGTAATTACTGCAGGTTTCAAAAATGAATTTTTATGGTTGGAAATTAACATAAAAAATAAAGTTTGTACAACACATATATTTTTAATAAAAATATGAATAATGACATACATAATAAAAGTGGCTAAAAGCAGTAAAATGTATAGTTACACTTCTATCATGTTTTACTCCCTATTTAACATGTTTTTCACAAATGATAAGTGGTTTCTTTAACATATATTTCTGAGAACCTAGATAACTCCACCTGGCTAAGTTACTTATGAGATTCCATTTACCAAACAATAACTACTACTGGATGGAATGAATCAACTATGAAAGACAAAGTTCACTTTAAACATTACTTGTCGGGGCGTGGAATTTTTTTAAAAAAACTTCTTGTCCAATGGACAAAATGCTAGAAAAGTCTATCCTTTTTAAAAATCTAATTTCTCCCTCTCACAAAACAGTAGAATATAACTTACAATTTTGCTTTCATTTAACACCAAATTTTGTCAAAGAAAGTGAATGCCATGTTTTGAATCTAAGCTCTTCATATATAATTATATATTTTATGGTTTAACATTTAGTCATTAGAATTTTATAATACAGCATATACAACACATACCCCTGTGGTTTACATTAATGCTGCCAAAGACTAACATGTGTTTAATATACATAAAATAGTTTAACACTTTTTCTAACCAATATGTTACACACTTTTCCTAGAATTAGCAGTATGACTTCCTACTGAGACAAGGTTAATTTAATAATATTTTTTCATTAATTTGAATACATTTGGTACTGTGTGTGTATGACTGAGGGTTTGTGAATTAAAGAGATTGTGTATAATGTTTTGGTTAAAGGTTTATAGGTATGCATTTGTAAATGTTCTTATGATGCTAGCCTTCCACAATTCAAATTCTTAGGAACTTGCATGGCTCCGTAGAAATCTGTCCAATGTGTTTTTTCTGGCAGAAGAAAGAAGAATGGAAACAAAAAAAAAACTTGTTGTCCTGAGCATCAGGTGATATGAATTTAACACCCCTGTTTACAGTATACAATCAAACTATGCACATCACATAAATTTGAACAAAATACTACTTATAAGCTGTTACATTTTTCTTATTAGGTTAAAAACTTAATACTAATATTTTCTTCAAGCAAACTGTTACTTACAAAATAGTTAAGACTCTGTACTATAACTAACAACATATTGTAGCCTCGATGGTTTTGTTTTGTAATATTTTGTGTGAAAAATAAGTGACAAAACAATTATAATTCCAACTTTTCATATACAAGTAAGAACTAATAACCAAAACCATTTTTATATTGCTATCAATGGAGTAATTACAAAATAGATTTTATAATGATTCTCAACAACTGTCAACAGTTGTGTAATTATACAAGGTAGCTCAAAATAGTTACTTCAGACCAGTATACTAATTCTTTTTCATCTGTTTCAGGTTAAATTAGAAATTAACCATGACGGAAAAAAAATAAGTGTTTGAATACTATAGCTAATCTTGGCACATAAAAGTAAGTAAAAAGTTATTTAATTATGATTTGCATCACATGTTTTAAGTTGCTTGATTTGATAGTGAAACAAGAGTCAAAGCATACTTAATAAAATGTACTATAATTATGCTCATAAATCACCTGTTCAAATAATCTTTAGTTATCAAAGTACAAATCTCAACATTAAATAATATCAAAAACACAACTCCAATTTTCTGCTTTTCATGAATAAGTTCATACTTATACACTGCAAATTATAAAAATTAATAAATCTGTTAACAAACATCGACTTCATTTTTTTCAGTTGTAGATGAGGCAAAAATGATTTTATAATATAAATCCAATATACATGAAAGCACTACTTATGTTTTCAATAGATGTCATAAAAAATCATAATATTTTTAACCCCTTTTTGTTTTTGTAGATGTCTTACAGCCACTACAGCCAAGAAATCATTCATAAGAACTTCAACTTTGGTAATAAAAAAATTGTTTTTTCTATCATGCATCAATGCCAATAAAAAAAAAGGTTAAAAAATATGTTTATGTACACACGTATGAATACGTTCTGGAAGACATGATTGAAAATAAATTTTGGACAGAATGTTTAGGATGACACTTGCTTCTTCCTAGTTCAAAAATGGAATGTTAGTTGATAAGGTGGCATACATGAGCTACATTTCCAACTTTGGTCTTGTATTCATATACACATAGAGAATTAGCAGAGCAACCAATACAAAAAGAATTGGTAAAGCTACTGTAAGAAATTTTTTCTTATTCTCTAGATTGTCCTTTTTCCGTTCTCTCCTTTCCTTACGGGTTTCCTTAACTTTACCTTTCAGCTGCTTCATCATTAAAGTTACTGTCTCTTTGTTTAAGCTCCAGAACTCCTTGGGTTGGTACTACTGAAGCAAACATATGAGAATGCCTTTAAACATTTCCTTCTAATAATTCTAAATAAAAACAAGTAATTCACGTTTGACAACCAGTAACCAGCAGCACATGCTGATTACACTTCCTTTGCATTTAAGAACAGTCCTTAAAAAGAAATTGAACATTCTATAAAGAACACTATTTTAAAAAAACATGAACTTACTATAATCTAACTAATTGTTGGTTCTATATTTCTTAGTTTTCACTAAATAAATATAATTAACATCCAGAAACAGACAACATTGTAAAAATTTCATGAAACCATTATACACAAATGCTTTTAGGCAAATAATTTTTAGTTCACTTTAAAGAAGAGCACAGCCAGAGAAGTGGAACCTACTTAAAATGATATAGAATGTTTTGCTTTTTTTTTTTTCTGTCAATGTAACCTGCTTAGCCAACAAAGCTTTATCATTAAGTAAAATGATTTATAAGATTATGTATGATGAAATGCTCTGTGTTCTTGCTTTTTTCCAAAACTTATAACATTTGTGTACTTACTTATACTGTGATATATTTAAATTTTTTAACTGAACAATTATATACATATGTAGTAGACTATTCTACTACCTTTCAAATCCAAATTATTTTTCTTTTTGTCTGCTTCAAAATAATTTTCCCATTTGTATTTTGTGATACACTGCAAAATTTGAGTTTTTATAAGTCACTTCAAACTTTTGAGATTAATAATATAGTCTACAGAAAATAATCAGCTTATTTGATGTACTTAAAGGTCTTCCAGTATCATGTTGCATTGTTTGATAGAGCTGAGGATTGTAGGGAAAGCATAAACACTTGAAACAAATTTAACCCAAATGATATGTCATTGTTACAAAAATCACACTGATGAAACTTTTTCTACAGTAACCCACATCTTTGTCTCAATTAGCATAAAAAATCATGCCTAGTATTTATGTACATTGATTGACACTGGGTGTGAAGACCTAACAAGAAAATCCTGAGATTATAAACAAGAACCCCACAATTTTGTGAATTATTAATTTTCTTTCCTCAAAAACAAGCGTTGGGCGTTCGTTTTTTATCTCAACGTTTTCGTGCTTTGGCTTTCTCACCAAGTGTCTCCTAGCCGCGATATGCATGTTGAACCTGACATCTCAGTGACATTGCTCTTATTTAGTTGTACTATATAGACTGTAGTACCCTTTCCTTGGGTACCTTCACACTATGTTTCAATTCAAATTAAATTTATCTAGAAAAATAGTAATAACTTTTCAAATATATCAAATCAATTACCATGAATTTCGATCCAGGTACTTACATTCGATTTTTAAATACCAAATACAACAAGAGAATCAATAAACCATAAAGTTATACTCGTGTCATAATAATGATAATACTACGTAA
This sequence comes from Limulus polyphemus, assembly GCF_000517525.1. Classification (NCBI taxonomy): domain Eukaryota; kingdom Metazoa; phylum Arthropoda; class Merostomata; order Xiphosura; family Limulidae; genus Limulus; species Limulus polyphemus. The sequence goes on from NW_013670312.1 coordinate 75,126, forward strand.
CACTTAACAGATAATTATATGCAGTACACGTGTAATACATGATAACATATGAAACTAGTAGGCCTAGGTCAAAACTGTATTCATTTTACACTTTAACAGTATTATCACGCAACCGGCTCAATTTATAAAATTATAATAATAAATCAATATACAATATATTTTAAAAGTAAATCAATATTATTCACTCAAAGTTTATATTTATCTTTTATACAACAGTTAAACACACAAAATCCATATATATTATATTTAAAAAAGTAAACAATATAAAAACTAATAAAACATTCCAGCTTCTCTAAAACCAGATAAAAAAATTTCATTTTAGGATTGAAAAATATTTCGCTAAAGAATCAATACTTTACACAATCGTTTCTTTAGCTGAAACTCAGTGTATATAATCCAAAGTTACTTCAGAACTAGCTTAATTTTTATTAATTGAAACCGATCTCCATATACTGTTACGTCTCCGTTTGTTAATTGATTTTTCCGTAACTTCGTTCCGAGGAAACTTTAACGCACAAGTCTTTACTTAATAAAACTGGTTTATTCTTTCCGAATATAACTTTACGATACACTTAATTTCAATATTCGCGCTAAAACAAACAATATAACGAACGAACGTTAACTTCAACAATACGTCTCTCTCTGACCGCAGTTCAATTACTCATTACCTACACACACCTTACATTCTTCTCCCGTCACGTTTTCACCCTCTTTTATATACCAGTCTACCCTATATCTAGTAAATGCTAGAG
>NW_013670312.1:76534-77764 GCF_000517525.1 Limulus polyphemus
TGTTTCCAAATGCCATTTTATCGAAGTTAACTACACACTGTTCAACCTCTCTTTTAACAGTTACCGGAACTTGGCCTTTGTTGTTGACAAACGTCATTTTATCAAAATTAATTACAAACTTCCTCGGTAGTAAGTAGTCCAATCCTAATATGCATTCGTCTTCAATGTCAGCCAAGTATACTTTGCGTCTGTCCTTTATGCCCATGAGCTCAATAGTTACCCACACTGGTCCCCACAACCTTGCACAATGTCCTGTCACACCACAGAGCTTATGTACAGCTACTGGTACTCCTTTGTGATCTAATACCTTGACGCTCACAAGGGTTTGCTGAGATGCAGAATCTATGTAGATACTATGTGTGCTTGCCATTTTACACTAAGCTGTTGGGGCTTTCACGATGGAGGTTGGTGGGCGTCCCTCAGCACCAACAACTACTGGTTTCCCGAAGCTGACTAATTGGTGGTATTCTTCTTAGACTGGCTCCTCAGATGTCCTTGCTCCCCACAGTTCCAAAAACCTTTCTCGGTAGCAGCCTTTCCTGCTGTATCATCTCCCCTGTGTTGAAGTTTCCAGCATTGAGCTCTCTTGTGCCCAGGTTTATTACAGTGCCAGCAAAGTTCCCCAAACTTCTCTGAAAGCTGACCTTTTCGGGCCTTGAATCCTGACGACTGTACCAGCCTTGGTACCTCTGTGCTGGACTTAACGTAGGATTCAAATTCAAGAGCCCTGGCCATTGCATCATGAATAGTAGAGGGGTGTGCTTGCTTTACTTGAATCTTCAATTGTGGATTGTCCATAGCATCTACGAATTGATCCCTCAGCAACAACTTGAGGAGATTGGATGGTGCAGTTGGGTAGGCCTTGTGTGCCAGACTTTCCAAGTCGTGTGCCAGCTCTTGCAGGCTCTCCCCTTTAGCACGGACTCTCGTCCTAAACCTAGACTTGTAGACTTCCGACTGATTTTGGGTTCCATACCTGAGTTCTAGAGCCGCTAAAAGTGCTCTATAGTTGTGTCTGTCATCTGCTGAAACTGTCCAAGTATTTCCAGTGGTTGTCCCTTTAAGCTTGTTGCCAGATATACTGCTTTCTGCTCCTCTGTACATCCATTCATTTCTGCCAGTAGCTCAAACTGTGCTCCATATGCTTCCCACGGTGCCTTCCCATAGAATTCCTGTGGCTTCCTTCGTACTGGATCACTCCTATTACTGACATTCATATCTGGGATGTGA
>NW_013670312.1:78016-81405 GCF_000517525.1 Limulus polyphemus
CTTTCCACTGTTTTTGACTTTCCAGTAGTTGCTGCTGACTTTCCTGCAACTGTTGGAGACTTTCTTCCTGTTTCCTTTCTTGTTCTAGTTGCCACTGCTGTAATCTCTCTTCTTGTTTCTTTTCTTTTTCCTCCAACAACTGCTGTAATTTCTCTTCTGGTTTCTTTTCTTTTTCCTCCAACAACTGCTGTAATCTCTCTTCTTGTTTCTTTTCTTTTTCCTCCAACAACTGTTGTAATCTCTGTTGTTGTTTTCTTGCAACTGCTGTTGTCTCTCTTCTTGTTTCTTTTCTTGTTTATGTTCTCGTTCTTCTTGTTTCTTTTGCTGTTCTTGTATTGCTGCCATCAAATCTGCTAAGCTGTAGTTTGATTTTCCACCTCTCGTTTCCATCTTCTTCTTGTTTTTTAATTTCTGTCCCACTCTCTGACATCAATTTGTTACGTCTCTTGTCGTTAGTTGATTTTTCGTATAATTTCTTTCCTAAGAAACTTTACCGATACAAGTCCTTTCTTAAATAAAACTGGTTTATTCTTTCTGAATACAACTTTGCAATACACTTAACTTTCACAGTCGCGCTATAACAAACGCTATAAATCACAACAAACGTCTCACGTGCTGAACTCAACAATACTCTGTCCGCAAGTTCAATTACACATTGTTCCCGTCGCTTCTTGGCCGGTCTTATATATACAAGACTACTCCATATCTAGTAGTCTCCTGACGCTTCATGAACGTTTTAGAAGCGCGTGGCGTGTTATTAGGGTCACGTGACCTCCGCTGTCGTAACAGGTGAAACGTGATTTATAGATTGGTGGTATGTCTGACATTACGTAAATTACGTTAAGATTTATAATAATCATTGACACATCTTTATTTGTCATATCCTACAAACGAAAGACCAGTTTATTTCAAACTGATCTTTTATTTATGAGTAAATACTTTTTTGATTTGTCCAGTCTGGTTTATGTTGATGTTTTAATCATTGTGTGCGACCTGAAAAAGGTTACATTCAGTCCAGATCTGTTCCTGCTTAATGGTTTGGTGTGTTTCGAATTCGCGCAAAGCTACATGAGGGTAATCTGCGCCAGCCGTTCCTAATTTACCAGCGATAGACTAGAGGAAAGGTAGCTACCACCAACTCTTAGGTTAATCTTTTACCAATTAACCGTCATATTATAACGCCCTCACGCCTGAAAGAGCGAGCATATTCGGTGTGACGGGGATTCGAATCAGCGACCCTCATATTGCGAGTAGAGCGCCTTAACCACCAGACCATCTTCACTAATGTTTGTGTGTTGTTTTTTTGCAGAGTGAGTTTTCATTTTATTTTCTAAAAGCCATTTCCATAACATACTACATTACAGATACTTATATAATTGTCTATCAGAGTTTACGTTTAACACATTTTCTAGTAAAACGTTTGTGTGCTGTCTCTATTATTTTTGGTTGCAGTTACTTATGTATTTAATGAATCAACATACTTCAGTATATTTATTGAATGCAAAGGTTAAAAATATTTCTTATGAACTACATAGATAGTCCAGATATCCGTACAAGGGAATGTTAACAAAGTAGTGTGACCACAAGGCTGTTACTTTTCACACTTTTTGCGTTGTTATAGAATTTGTAAACTATATATATAACTTTCTTTCACAATCACTGAATAATTTATTGTTGTTATTTAACAAGTATTATATTAATCACAATACTGTTATGAGTTCTTTTATTCTCGAAGTTTAGTTAGGTATCGTCCGCCCGTGGCTCGGCATGGCCAGGTGGAAAGGGCGCTCGACTCGCAAACTGAGGGTCGCGGGTTCTTATCCCCGTCCCACCAAACATGCTCGCCCTTTCAACCATGGGGGCGTTATAATGTGACGGCCAATCCCACTATTCGTTGGTAAAAGAGTAGCCCAAGAGTTGGCGGTGGATGGTGATGACTAGCTGCCTTCCCTCTAGTCTTACGCTGCTAAATTAGGGACGGCTAGCGCAGATAGCCCTCGTGTAGCTTTGCGCGAAATTCAATGGTAAGTGGGCCAATGGTAATGTTACGTCTCCGTTTGTTAATTGATTTTCCGTAACTTCGTTCCGACGAAACTTAAGCGACACAAGTTCTTTACTTAATAAAACTGGTTTATTCTTTCCGAATATAACTTAACCGATACACTCAACAATCGCGCTAAACAAACGCTATAGCAACGAACGTCAATAATACTCCGACCGCAGATCAATTACTCACTATCTACACACACATTACACTACCTTCTTTTATATACCAGCCTACCCTATATCTAGCAAGAACTAGAACATTCCCCAAAGTACATGATAGTTCTAGAAACGTTGCGTCACAGTAGTCATGTGACTCGATGACGCAACAGTAAGTTTACGGACTTTCAACGCTAACATCTAGGATTCGATTCCCCTCGGTGGACAGAACGTAGAAAGCCCATTGTGTAGCTTTGCACTATAATGAAAACAACTAGTAAGGTATCTAGTATTAACAATAACATTATTAACTTGTGTTAAGAATAACGTTCGGAAAGTTTCCCTTTTAAATAATAGCTTCATTCATTAATGCGGGTTTTCACATCCGTTAGGCGTTAGTGCATTGGACGTGCAAGATATTACTTAGTTTGGTATTTAAAGATGAACCTATTTGTTGCGTCAGTGAGGTCACGTGACTAGTGTCACGCCACCTACTTTCTAGAACTATCCTGTTTCTTCGGGAGTGCTCTAGTATTTACTAGATTGGGGGTGGTCTGTATATATAAGATGGTCACGGCGTGACGTGATAATGTGGGTGTAGGTAATGAGTAATTGATCTGCAGTGAGAAAGTATTGTTGAAGTCAAGCTCGTGAGACGTGAATTATAGTTTGTTATAGCGCGACTGTTGAAGTTGAGTGTATCGTAAAGTTGTATTCGGAAAGAATAAACCAGTTTTATTAAGTAAGGACTTGTGTCGCTAAAGTTTCGTCGGAACGAAGTTACGGAAAGTTAATTAACGAACGGAGACGTAACAAATTGGTGTCAAAAGTGGGATAGAAAAAAAAAGAAGAAAAATGGAAACGAGAGGCGGAAAATCAAACTACAGCTTAGCAGACTTGGTGGCAGCAATACAAAAACAAGAAAAGAAACAAGAAGAACAAGAAGAGAAATTACAGCAGTTGTTTGAGGAAAAAGAAAAGAAACAAGAAGAGAGACAACAGCAGTTGCAAGAAAACATGCAACAGTGGCATCTTGAACAACAAAATAAACAAGAGAAATTACAGCAGTTGTTAGAGGAAAAAGAAAAGAAACAAGAAGAACGAGAAAAGAACAAGAAGAGAGATTACAGCAGTTATTAGAGGAAAAAGAAAAGAAACAAGAAGAACGAGAAAAGAACAAGAAGAGA
>NW_013670313.1:0-2488 GCF_000517525.1 Limulus polyphemus
GGTCAGTCAAATTGACCAATCCCATTTTGAGATAGGGTAGAGAAAATAACAGATAAACTATAAAGTTTTACTGAAAACGTTTGAAATGCATTCAGGAGGTTTTAGAGATTACACAAAGTAAATTTGAGATTTTTGAGATGAGGAAAAGTATTTTTAATTTTAACATGAACATTGCTTTGCACATGAACTATTCAAAACAAATACTTAATATATTCCTGGAAAAATCTAAATTTTATGTTATTAAAAATAATTCACTAAATAATATGATTTTTTGTATGTGAAAGACTTATAATATTAACTGAAAGACTGCCAAATTTTGTGAAGATATACACACTATATTAAAAGTTAGAAGTATTAAATCTATAAAGACTGTAAATGAGCACAAAGAGGTCATGTGGTCGTTGAAATTAACCGAGCCCGTGTTGAGAGAGTTAAATACATTTTATTTGGTTTCATTAGCTAATAATATTTAAGATTCCAAGTTAAAGTTATTTTATCATAAAGTTCAGTGTAATGTTCAGGTTTTGAAAAGTGTCTGCTTGAGAATTGAATATAAATCTGTTTCTTGTGCACAACAGTTTGGCTAGAAGACTTCTATAACTGAAGTATTACTAAGTTTTACATTTACATTAAAAGAAGACTGATCTAAATGTGGGTGCATACACAACAGTTGTGGTCAGCTTCAAGTATACACATAATACATCTCTACCTTTGTGACATCGGGGCCCAAAAGGATCACCAACTCCACTACCAACAAAAATCTTTCCATCATCTGAAGAAAAAAAAAGAATTCTTTAGAATTTTAAAATCTCGGAATTAACAAAAATATTTTTATGTCAGTGGAACATTTATTAGTCTGCAGACCACCTGATTTGTGTTTTAATCTGACTGGCCATGCAATAAACTCATGAACTTACTACATTTTAAGCTCATCCTTTCACTCCAAAACTTCATATCAGAAAGCTTAGACTTTTCCAACTTGAAATTTGAGCCTTTAAAAACTTAGAAACAGGTAACATATTATATGTGACTCCATACAAGTGGAGGGATGTCAATGGATTTTTAATTCAATATCTTTTCCATAATCACATACCCTTAGCTCTATATGGTTTATAGAAACTTCTGAAGATCTCTTCCTTATCCAACTGGATAACATAAAATTGCATTACTTATATGAATAGCAAGCAACAATAATTATCAACATACTAACAATAAATTCTTAATTTATTTACTTAATGCTAAAATATATGAATACTTGTAGAATAAGCCCCAGAAACTTTTCCACACATAAAATACTAAAACCTTCACTTACCTGCATGGTAAGCTATGGATCCTTTATTCCATCCTGGGTGCCTTCGCCTGGGATAATCCTGAAATGAAAATTATAAAGTTCAATGAATAAACAACAAATGTCTTCAAATTCCAAAATTTTATCACCAACTGTTAGAGCCTAGAGACTTTGATATGCAAAATATTATTAAACTTTAAAATGGTTACATACACAGAAAATATTGAAAGACAAATAACCAAACTTGTTAATATGTGTTTTTGAAATAACAGAGAACTAATCCCCTATTTTGCCAGTAGTTAAGATGTGTTATTTTTAGCATTTGAGAAGATAATTTTATAACTGTTGACCAAGTATCAGTAATTTAAATCACTAATAATGCAAATGGAAATAAACACATTATGATCAACACAAGTCGGAAATCTAACAGGTTATAACTGTATCAGATACACTACACAACTATATTTCATACTGACAGAGGGTTGCACTATCTCCTGTAAGTAACTTACCCTTCTTGCAAGACCTATGGCAATGTAACAGTTTTCACCAGGTTCTACTATTTCAATCTCAAAGTAATGACTGGTGGTGTCAAGTGGGCTTCTTGCTTGTGCCAATCCTACATCAATTATACTTTTACCTCTACCAGCATATTCTAGGACCTAAGTAAAGAAATTAGAGAAAATATAGTACCTTAATTAGAGAATACAAAATATTCTTTATTAGATAAAACAAAACTCTAGTAAGATAAAACAAAATACTCTTCATTAGATAAAACAAAACTCTAGTAAGATAAAACAAAATACTCTTCATTAGATAAAACAAAACTCTAGTAAGATAAAACCAAGTACTCTAACTAGATAAAATAAAACAAAGTACTCTAACTAGATAAAACAAAGTACTCTAACTAGATAAAACAAAGTACTCTAACTAGATAAAACAAAGTACTCTAACTAGATAAAACAAAGTACTCTAACTAGATAAAACAAAATACTCTTACTAGATAAGACAAAATACTCTAACTAGATAAAACTAAGTACTCTAACTAGATAAAACTAAGTACTCTAACTAGATAAAACAAAACTCTAGTACGATGAAACCAAGTATTCTAACTAGATAAAACTAAGTATTCTAACTAGATAAAACAAAACTCTAGTACGATGAAACCAAGTATTCTAACTAGATAAAACTAAGTATTCTAAC
>NW_013670313.1:3440-7438 GCF_000517525.1 Limulus polyphemus
AAAATTTCATTTTTTCTGAAAAGGTGGTGTCTATTTACTTGTGACCACGCTGTGTATATATATATATATATTTATATATAGTACCAACTCCAGGAACTCCATATTTTAGCATTACAAGCTTTAAAACTTACCATGAGTCACCAGGAAATGAAATGGTAGCAATGCTAGCCAAACCTAATTTTATTGTGAAATAAAATATATGACATCAACTTGTGATATGCTCAGTTAAAGAGAATTTGAAGGCTTTATTTAAAAAATTTTTTTTTTCAAACAGTTTTAAATGAAGCCAATTTTATTAATTGTTAAATACCTATAACCATAGAGAATTTACCACTAAAAATGGCCATAAGAACATTTTGAAATTAAAATACAGGTAGTCCATTCAGTAACTTTTTAATAATTTTAATCCGCTTTTTCTTTAGTACCTCATAAGAGCCAACTAACTTACTGAACCATTAAGTTGAATGTCGTGTAGCCGAGCCCATTCGTCTTCATTACTATCAATACACATGAAAATATCCTCTTCAGCCGTCCACGTTGAACAGAGACTTATCCTAACCTCCTCTCCCAATGAACTCACACCCACAGCTGGATAAAGACCTGAAAATGGCCATGGAGCTGATGTGGAGTTAACCTGGAATAGAAAATACAGTCATTCTAAAATGTTTGCTTAAGAATTTTTGCACAAAGGTACACAAAAGGCTATCTGCACATAGCCATCTCTAATTCTAATACAACAGATTAGAGAGAAGTCAGCTAGTTAACAGCATCACCACCAACTCTTGGGCTACTCTTATCTGACCAAAATGGTGCTATTTGACCATTATTACCGAGTACCTATAGCTCCATAAATATAAATATTTTTTTGGCAAGAGACCATGACTCTTAAACTTTTACATTCCCAGTTCGAGCATGTTAACCACTAGATTGGGCCCAGACCTACTCTAAAATGAACCTACTGTTTCACTAAAAAAATGTGAATACCTTTCACACAATTATATAAAAAACTAAGCTATAGATTGAATATGAAACACAGAAACAAATACCATAAAATATTCAATCTTTAAAATCTTTTGAATAATCATATCAGTTAATAACATGCTACAGCAAAAACAATTTCAGGCTCATGCTTTAAACATGTTTACTTTAATAATACATTATAACTAAAGTCTGAAATGTTTAAAAAGGAAAATGTTATTTTTGTTAAAAAAAACTACACAGAAAAGGTTTTAATAAAATTACATTACAGAAGAACAGTTTTCCTTTTTATACTACATGATTAATGTTATGAACTTAGCTTTTTTGAGCACAAGTTCTCCTATTCTTTACTATTATAATCATTTCCATTATTCTATTTACAATATAATTTTACAGTATCATATGGCCTTAAAATATAACAGTTTCTCAAGAGATCTTGTGTAATTCTCAGCCAAATGAGTTACCTAAATCATGCATGACCATAGGCATACAAGTTTTCTACCACTTCATTTTCCTCTGTCTAATTAGACAAACACCAAAATTATTCCTAATGAATATAGGCTGAAGACCTTTTTTTGTTGTTTTCATTTCAGCACTAAGCACTTCGTAACGTTTTCGTTTTCAATTAACACCTGCTGTCATGGGGACGTATTCACAAGATCTTTTACGTATTGACTGAGATTGACAATACACTACAAACAAAAGTTAGATTTTTACTAGCTCTCAGATCCAGTTTTATTATATTTCTGTCCCACTTGCAATTTGTTTGTCCTTGATAATCCCTATATGTTTACACATTTTAAAAATAATTGAAGAAAAGGACAGGACTTTATTACTTTTTCACACCGTCTTACAGAATGAGCAGAAGAGTTACAGAGGTTAATTCTTTAGTAAATATTAAGTTGAAAAATTAAGGTACTATAAAAATAATTAAACAACTAATGTTAATACCTTTCTAAACTAAAAATATATTTCTGATAGATACTTAACTCTTCTCACAAAACAGATTTCCTCAATTTGTACTGCCTTCGATATGCGCAAAAGTTTTGCCTGCCACTAGCCTTTATACTCTCACTAATCCCCAAATGGTATAGCTGGGTGGTAGCATGCGAATAAGCATGAAACAACCCTCTACCAATAGGAGTTTGACACACTCTCCTAGCACAGCTGACCCCCTCAATGCAGTAAAACCCAATCTTCACCTCGAGATTAGGTACAAAAAAAACACCAGGAGGTGGGTATCTACCAGAAATATATTTTCAGTTTAGGAAAATATTAACAACAATACAATAACTTACCTCCTTTCACAGCTAGAATCTCACATTAACCTGGAGGAGGGACAGTGTAAAAGTAACCTAGATGAGTCATATCTAGGAAGATGACTCAAGGAGTGTGACATCTCAATGTAGAGGAAACGCACACACGTGGGAGTCCACTCCACATTTGAACCAGGTATACTCCTTGCCTGAGATGAATGAATAGGAAACAAAATGAGGCACATTCAATAAAGTGCCATTGGTGTAGAGTGGCTAGGGCACATCAGATTATAAGTAGGAGGTCAACTCCAGTCTAAAACTGGCTGCACTGTGACTGGATCAATTGGCCCATAAGTTGGAGGTCAACTCCAGTGTAAAACTGGCAGCACTGAGACTTGTTCAATCAGCCCATGGTAGGAAAAGGGTCCCCTATCATTCACCTCAGGCCCAGGAACCAGTAGGGATGAAATATTTTCAAGTTTATGTTAAGTGTATGTATGTATAACCTTCTTTATTTCAAAGTCTTATTTCAGCATAATACAAGTATCAACTGTCAGTCATCAGAAAAAGCCGTCCCTTAAATACACAATCTTAACTTTTAAATTTCTAATAATGGAACAAAATTTTGGTAGAATCATTAAATAAAAATACTTTTCTGTATACAATACCTATATTTACAGCTGTTATTAACTGGTACCGTACCTCTTTCCCATTTCTAGTAAAGAAAACAGTCACCACTTGTCGTCTCTCTTGAACTGAAGACTTTTCAAATTTGATACCACACCCAATTTTGTCACCAGTTTCACATTTAGGAAGACCTAAAGACCTCTTAGATGCACCTTTAATCAATCTGAAATGGAAAACAAGAATACAAACTATTAATGAGAGCAAAAAAATACCTACCCTTGAAAATGAAATAAGGAGGAAATTAACTATTTCTATTAAATGCCTTTTAAAATCTGCCTATGAAAATTAATAATATAATATCCTAAAGTTTTACATGTACTATACAAATAGTTTCTTCAGCAAATAAACTAAGTCATAAAATATCTTTTATAATCATACACTGATTCAAGAACTAGTAAATGTCAAAGTTCTGCAGAATTGAAAATCATTTAGTGCTGCATAAATCATAGCTAAATCTAGATGTCCGTAATTTGATGATGCCAGATTCTTAACTCTTTCAGTAACAATTAATACATGTTGAAGCGTATGCAAAGGTTGGTTATAGATGAATATGTTTGTTGTTAGCTCAACCCTAGTTGTATTGACACAAGAACTGTTGTAAATAATACTTTTGTCCAGTTTATGATAGCCAGTTAGAAAACAATTAATAACTTTATAATTAGTGAAACTGTTAAATATTAAGTCAGAATTGATTGTAGATTTGGCTTTTAAAGCCAACTTTGTTTGATGTATTTCAAAGTTTTATTTGTTTCTAATCCTCATGCAAAGTTACATAATAACTATATATATGTACTGGATATCCATAATTTTCAACTGATAGACTATAAGAAAGATAAAAAGAAGTATGTTATAGGTCAAACCACTAAGAAGTTAATATATATATTTTTAATATACATAATTGAGGATACAAGGTTTCGGGCAATGCCCTTCTTCAGGTATCACTAACTGAACATTAAATCCATAAATGAAAACATTCTAAATCAAAGGTGACATGACAATGTAACAAATATAAGTGTATAACAATACTTACAAACAATTGAAACTATAGAAAGTGATAAATATATACATATATATATA
>NW_013670313.1:8359-12674 GCF_000517525.1 Limulus polyphemus
AGAGTAAACAAATGTAGTTTCATATTACAATTTAATGTCATTCTAGAAAGAAAAAAAAGAGGGTAATTTAGATTTATTTAGTTCTTTCTTTTTTGGTTGTTATGAGGTTGGTCAAATTGACCAGCCTTGTGTAAAGTTAGAAGAGAGAAAATAACAGATAAAATATAAAGATTTACTGGAAGAAAATGTTTCAGATTTATTTAGGAGGTTTTAGAGATTACACAAATAAAATTTGAGAGTTTTGAGGCGAAGAAAAGTATTTTTAATCTTAACATGAAAATCACTAGTATATAGAAATATTATATATATTCATGGACAAATCTTTAGTAAAAAGACACCAACTTGGTCAGTTTCATCAGGTGCATAACTATTGTATAGAGATAGAGAACACAAAATAATATAGACACCAACTTGGTCAGTTTCATCAGGTGCATAACTATTGTATGGAGATAGTAAACAAAACACAAAATAATATTTAACAAAGCAATTATCTAATAGCTCTATGTATAAACTTATTTATGTTTACTTGATTTTTAATTTCTTCCTACAATTTTTGAAACAATTACTTGAAATTCTGAATAAAGGGTCTATGGTCTATGACAGTTATGTTGGTGTAAAGTTAATAGTTTAGAGAAAACTAATAATCACCAAGGGTGATTGAAGATCCGCAATCCTCCTTCACCCTGAATGAGGTTAAAGATTAAAAGTTCATAGAATGGTCATCATTTTAATTGGGCCAAGTGGGTGGGAAAACAAATTAAAATATATACATACACATATATAAATAAATAAAAATATGCATATATAAATATATATACACACATACATACATGCACTGGTGGTAATATTGGGGCAAGTGGGCAGAAGTTAACGCGAAGACGTAGAAGAGGCAGGTTGTTTTTGCAGAAGAAACAAGTCGAAAACAATTGTTGACAATTTATTGAGATAAACTGAAGCAAATGAGACTTTACAGGGCCTGGTGGGGATCAATGGATCCAAATGCTATGGCTGAGATTTATAGATCCAATGGCTAAGAGTTTGGTGTGGGGGGGGGGGGGCGAGAGTACCCCGAAAAAACCCACTTTCACTAGCCGGGGCCAAAAAAAAGCTTGGCTTGTGCCTGAGTGAACAGCTAGTGAAGAAATGAAGATCTAAAAAGAGACAAAATAAATGGTATTGACTCTTATAGAACATAAAGAAAAATATTTTCAATAGAAACATGAGGGGAACCAAATATGGGGGATCAAAGTTTTATTGGGCTCTCAGAGTTGGTTCAACCAATTTATTTGAAAATTGATATTATCATATAAAGAGCCATTGAAAACAATAATTTAAATTCAGATTTTAGAAATTTTAAAAATTTGCCCTCCTCCATATGGGGATTTATTCTCTGACTATAGGCTTGGTCCTACGGACCGACCTCGTAACCACTCCATATGGGGATTTACTCTCTCACTATGGGCTTGGTCCTACGGACCGACCTCGTAACCACTCTATATGGGGATTTACTCTCTCACTATGGGCTTGATCCTACAGACCGACCTCGTAACCACTCCATATGGGGATTTACTCTCTCACTATGGGCTTGGTCCTACAGACCGACCTTGTAACCATTCCTAATAACCTACAGATAATTATCAAACATTTGTTTTGAAAAATCTTTATATTTTTCTGTTATTTTGACTATTGTATCTCTGTATGTGTTTGATTGATTTGACCGACCTCGTAACCACCATAAAAAATTAAGAAATAAATATAAATTACACTTTTTTCATTCTAGAATGACTAGAGATTATAACACTAATCCACAAATGTTGAGTTTAAATAGCTTAAATATCATAACATTATACACCTATATATACATTTATTATTAATATTTTATTGATCTTTCAGCTGTGTCTGACTAACATTACAGAAGTTGCAATGACACAGTGCACGTGCACTCATGTTACCGCATTCAATAATATAAAACTGGCATTTACATATTATTATTACTTACAAATAAGCTCTTAAATTTCAGTTATTTTTCTTAAAACATATAACAGTAATTGAAAAAATATAGTAAACAATGATCTCTACTACTTACGATTGTAATGAAGTTTGTACTCACTTGCCGTACCTGGCATGCTAAGCCTTGCCAAATTTTGGAAGTGAAGGATGTGAAATGAAATAATTTTGTTGTTTTATATATGCATTTTGAATTAGTAAAAAATATTACTCTACCAATATCACAGAATTACACTGTAATTTAACAGGCTTACTAATTAAACTGTATTTGTGTCTAAATAAATATTGTTTTTTGAACAACACTTTCACTTAACGTTCCTTCCAAGATTGGAGACAAAAGAAATAATCTTGAGAAATTCCCACCTTCAAGATGCTGCGAAAACAATGTGGGTTAAATTCTGAGCTTTTGATTGGTTATAAACACATGACAGAGTGAATTGGGTGTACGTAAGCATTTCCAAAAAATGGGAGAGGTAGGCGGGGGCACTGTGCTTGATTCAGTAAATGTAGCAATATCTCAGCAAATAGAAAAGATAGAAGGGTCTTATTTTATATTCTAGCTTGTTAATATAGTTAATTTGAGTTCCTAATTCATAACAAACTATAGACTTTGTATTTGGACATCACAAACATCTAATCTGAACCAAAGCTGTATTCAACATAGTACATGACAACACAAAAATTGATATTTAGGAATTTTCTTTTTAATATTTACTTTTAAATTAAGTAATGTATAATACTAAAACTTGAATTATATTCTATAATTTAATACCAAACTTACTGACATACATTCATAAAATAGTAGTTCAATAACATTTTGAATGTAAGCCTACAAGTGTTGACATGCCCTTTGACCCCTGACCATAGAAAAAACCTGTTGTGATAAGCTTAAGGGGTTTAGGGGGCAAACAAAACTGGCATAAAATATGTAAAAAAGTCATTCAAAACAAGTTGTGCAACATTTTTTTGCTATTGTTTTTTTTCAATAATATTCATGGATAATGTGATATATATATATTAATAGAAGAAAATATATAAAAAATTCCTAATATTCAAAAATATATAATGAGTGAACTGTAATACAATGGGTAGTGACTGCCTCAGAAAAGTTTCTTTATGGTTTCAGAAGTCACCAACCATTGTATCACATTTTATTCATTATGAATATAATGCCTAGATCATCTATTAATTCTTTCAGAATGAAGTTGGTCCAATAGACCAACCTTGTAACCACTTTTGTACTTATTATAGTTTCCATACTATAATTTCTAACACATTTGGTGTATTTCCACAAAATTTGGCAAACTTTTAGTAAACATTAAAAATTATATTATTTTGTGTTTTCTATCTCTATACAATAGTTATGCACCTGATGAAACTGACCAAGTTGGTGTCTATGTTATTTTATGTTTTATTTTCTATCTCGTTTTTGAGGGCAAAAGTACATATTACTTATTACATTGAAGTTGGTAACGAAACTTAAAAAAATTAGTAACTGCTTTTCACAATTATTTGATTCCTATTCTGTATATGTAATCAAACTGTTATAAATATAAAAACAAAAACTTTAAGTTTCTCCATTGCATTCAACCACTATATAATCTGGTTGTCAAGATGTCTTTCATTTATAACTCACCTACCACGTCCAGTATGATAACCTACAGATTGTATTGCGCAACCAGGATGTTGGTGGAGAGAGTGACGAGACGTGACTAATCCTACAGATATGCTACTACCAACACCCATGTCAAGGATCTCCACCTCAAAGTAGCTATTGTCTGGGCTAAGAGGTTCAGCAGCAACATAGACACCAACTTGGTCGGTTTCATCAGGTGCATAACTATTGTACAGAGATAGAGAACACAAAATAATATAGACACCGAGTTGGTCGGTTTCATCAGGTGCATAATTATTGTACAGAGATAGAAAACAGAATAATATAGACATCAACTTGGTCGGTTTCATCACATGCATAACTATTGTACAGAGATAGAGAACACAAAATAATATAGACACCAACTTGGTCAGTCTCATCAGGTACATAACTTTTGTTTAGAGATAGAAAACAAAACATAAAATAATATAGACACCAACTTGGTCAGTTTCATCAGGTGCATAACTATTGTATAAAAACAGTGACACAACATTAGACACGAATGATTTATTACAATTTGTTTCTTTCCTTATCTGATGTTTATCAAAATAGTAACATTTCAGTAACTTATAACTTGTGAATGTTTTTGTAACTGAATTATGCTTAAAATGAACCCTTAATCGTGTTAAATAGATATACGTTAAACATCTAAAC
>NW_013670313.1:13646-24259 GCF_000517525.1 Limulus polyphemus
AGATGACATGGCCTTTCACCCATGACCCATCATGAAAGGGTTAAAGTTGATGTTACATTTTTATTTCTTTACATTTAAAATAGCATTTTTGTAACTAATAAGACCAGACTGAAGCAGCAGTTGTAACAGAATGAAATAACTTCTGTAATGTAACTATTAGTTTCGAACTTTTGTATTATTAAATGATAGACTTACCTAAGTAAATCCCCATCAATAGAAATCCTTTCATATCTAATATGCCTTTGTGTGGCTTCTTGTGGTCTCTCTCTCAAGTCCCTACGGTAAATCCGCGAGAGCTGCCGATGAAGAGCACCATCCATTTTTTCCAATGATGAGGACAGGTGCTAAATATTGAGTTGAAGTTTATTTTAAATCTAAAGAATTGAGAACTGACTGCCAAAAAGCCTACTAGATTTGAATGATGAATAAATTCATTACTCAAGTTATACAAATTTACAAGGAAGTCTAACAAAAGAAATTAAAGTTTAAAAACTGATACGTTAAAAAAAGAAAATATGTAAATAATTAAGAACAACTTTTAATTTTCTAAAAATATGCAATGTGTGCAAAACTTGAGACCAGCTAAGTTCTGAGTGCAATAAAAATAAAGAATAAACAGGTGATGAACACTTTCATCCATCTGTGGAACAGGTAGAATACGCATGTTTAGATCACACTAAACATAATGAAAGAACAGACTCTGACAAACTATAAAACTAAATATATGCCCAAATTCAATTACTCAACAGAAGATAAAAATAATATATATATATATATAATAATGTATATACCTGGCAGGAAAATGGCTGAGTACCTATAAACTCTGCACCTGCATCAGCTAGAAACAACCTCCAGTCACAATATAATCAAACTTAGCAACTAAAAAACTAAGGGGACAAATGGAATCATGTAAATACATTTCTTGTCATGCCATTTTACTACAGTCAGATCCCCAAGTACTGATGATATGACCTGTCCTTCCCCGTTTTTGACACCATAACCTTGGGTATTTCTTTGATTATGAAATTCAGATTCTGCAAGCCAAGTCCCCTTCTCTCTAACCTCTTTGAAGAAGAAGAAAAAGACTACAATACACAAACCCTCAACCCCTTTCCAATAAGTTATTATGTACCTCAAAAGAAACTCTGATTAGGGTTAGTACATTTCATAATGCAGCTTGTGAATTATACCCATCAATCCAGTGTCTCAATCTTGTTTGTCCAGATAACAGTGACTTTCCAATCATCTGGTTTGAATAACAATTACTTCCACACACAATAAAATGAATGAGCTTATCAATCAAACAATTTTCCAACACTGGAGTGTTGCTGGAATATTTGATAGTAGTAGTACCTAAAGAGCAGGTGTCCCAAAAAAACTTCAATATGTTAGGAGTGAAACAACTATTTTCAGAAGCAGTGTTACACTGTATTTTTGCTCTGTGAGGGCATACCTAGCTCAACAAGCTCTCTCTTTTCGTTTTGGCTCAGCACCTCTTGTCACAGCTGACTCTCCTCTACCACCACTAAATTCACATTATGAATCTGTTTTTCTAGCACTATCCATCAACAAAAATATTGTGCAAGGACAACTTATGCTTCCCAATGGCAGATCTGTCTGTCAATCACTGATAAAAAACCTTTTTACAGTATAATGAACAAGTTGTTCTGTTATCTATGTATAGGTCACTGAACTCTGGGAGTACAGATAACATAGATCTCCAATAGCCAGGGTTACTGGCTAAGGAGTTGAAATGTTTACTAATTTCATGTACTTGTATAATGTTTAGTAATTTCATGCACTTGTATGGCAGGGTTACTGACTAAGGAATTGAAATGTTTACTAATTCATGTACTTGTATAGCAGGGTTACTGACTAAGGAGTTGAAATGTTTAGTAATTTCATGTACATGTATAGCAGGGTTACTGGTTAAGGAGTTGAAGTGTTTAGTAATTTCATGTATTTGTATAGCAGGGTTACTTACTAAGGAGTTGAAATGTTTACTAATTTCATGTACTTGTATAGCAGGGTTACTGGTTAAGGAGTTGAAGTGTTTAGTAATTTAACACACTTGTATAGCAGGATTACTGACTAAGGAGTTGAAATGTTTAGTAATTTCATGTACTTGTATAGCAGGGTTACTGGTTAAGGAGTTGAAGTGTTTAGTAATTTAACATACTTGTATAGCAGGGTTACTGGTTAAGGAGTTGAAATGTTTACTAATTTCATGTACTTGTATAGCAGGGTTACTGGTTAAGGAGTTGAAGTGTTTAGTAATTTCATGTACTTGTATAGCAGGGTTACTGGCTAAGGAGTTGAAGTGTTTAGTAATTTAACATACTTGTATAGCAGGGTTACTGACTAAGAAGTTGAAATGTTTACTAATTTCATGTACTTGTATAGCAGGGTTACTGACTAAGGAGTTGAAGTGTTTACTAATTTCATGTACATACTTGTATAGCAGGGTTACTGACTAAGGAGTTGAAATGTTTACTAATTCATGTACTTGTATAGCAGGGTTACTGGTTAAGGAGTTGAAGTGTTTAGTAATTTCATGTACTTGTATAGCAGGGTTACTGACTAAGGAGTTGAAATGTTTACTAATTTCATGTACTTGTATAGCAGGGTTACTGGTTAAGGAGTTGAAGTGTTTAGTAATTTAACATACTTGTATAGCAGGGTTACTGACTAAGGAGTTGAAATGTTTAGTAATTTCATGTACTTGTATAATATTAAGTCAGACAAATATTTTCAGATCAAGGAGCAGTCCAAAAACTCGGGAGCCAGGTGTGCCTAACCTAAGTTCACTACTGTTTGTACCAGGAAATTGGGGCTACATATATTTATTTACTATCTCAGCAACAGGTGCATGCTAACAATCACATTATATCAACAACCACTTGATAGTATTGCCTGAACTAACTGCCTTTGGTCCCTTCAGAGTCTAAACATGCACACTGATTGGTTGAATTGAGAGAAAGAAGAAAAACAAAATGGCATAAAATTAGTAACATGTTGTGTAACCACAGTGCTTCATTCCTGAAAAAATTTTGAATCCACCATTAAAATCATAGAAACAAAGTTTAACTTAAGACTCAAAGGATGCGAAAATCATTCTACATTCAAGTTCTATTTGGCACAGCCCTACGCACAAATAAAATGGGAGAAAATACTAGGCACCACAATGAACCTTTTAGTCGCTATTGTGACCAGGCACCCAGGATTTGTCGAGGCCTGCATTAAGTTAAGTGAAAGAAACAGCTATGTACTGTAGTTTTTCGACATACACAGTTTACCAATTAGTAAACAGATACACACTCCAGAAAGAATTCCAATTTATTACATAAACAGACATGAAAAAAGATAGTATATGACCTTTAGTATTTAGTGTCTTTTGTAATATTTAATGAAGAAACATAGTTACAAATCCTATTTACAAGACCTAAAACCTAGACCTAAGGAATTGTTCTCCATTCCTAACAAAGAACATGGATGAAAGTATTACTAGAAGTTCATTGTTTAGAAAAAATAAAAAATAAATCACACGTGCTCAATGAGATCTGTATCTATGATTGGTCTGGCCATGGGACTGAGGTAATCTTAAAGACTTAACTGAATGAGAAGGAACCTCATATTGTATTAAAACATTATCATATCTCATAAGCTGGTTATTGGCATAGACAGTCATGCATCAAATATTAGGCAGCAGTAATCATTCCAGCTGTGATTATCTAGCTCCCAAATAGCACCCCACAAAATAACAGGAATAACACCATAAGTTGTTGTGGTTTGTACACTGTTTAACGAAAGAAGGATAGTTGTTAAACCCAGGTTCACACACTAACTGAGAATAGAGCAAATCTAAACTCAGTGGCAAAAATTTTAGTGTGCCAAAGTCTAGAAGGCATGATAGCATCTCTGTAACAGTATTGTCCATTTGACATGGGTTATTCTCCACACTTTCCTCACAATGAGGAGTCTGTTCAGTCTGTTTTGGGTGCCAGGAAGATGCAAAAAATTTATGTTCTCTGATGTATATTATCACCCTATTCACTGTGGACTGCAGTACTGTAAGTGACCTAACAATCTGTTGACCACCTTCATCCAACTATGAAACCTCTTGAAAATACAGTTAATTCCCAGAATCATTCCATTCCTAACAAGGTTGTTTGTATTATTTGGTCTTTACCAAGCTATACCTATATTTAGATGTCAAAATTATTTGCTTATGATGTCACAGTGATGGACAATTTGTATTCTTAGGGGGTGTCCACTTATTTATTAGGAAAGTTGTGATGGTTGTAATTAGGAAATGGTAACTGGGCACGTTTGGCCAGTAAAAGTAAGAGGCTATCATAACCCCTAGCATTACACAGGTAGGTGTAATGAAAGTAATGATTTTTTTTATTGTGAAAGGACACACTACACCATTTCATGATAACCAAAGTTGAGAAATAGTGATTGGCTAAAATCAATACAACCACACTTGAATTAAATTTCAGAGCATATTGAAATTAATCTCAGAATTTCTGAATAAAATTAAATAAATAAAATACTTTTATTGAAGAAATTTCATTTTTGAATGTTTTTTTTTTCAGTTTGTTCAAGAATACTAAACTTATTTTCTGTAATTTTTCCCTTAGGATAGGATACACCTCTGTGGGTTCCATAGAGTTGATCATTAATAAATGAAAATGTGCTCAGGAAGGAAGAGTGTTGTTATTTTCTAAACTGGCATATAAATAACCAATAACAAGGAAAGATATTGCAAGTTGATATTAACTTTTCATGTATCAAAAACAATACATAAACACAATACAATGTGTAAAAAGTGAAAAATTCTGGGTGTATTTTTCTGTAAAGAAAATTACAATATTTTTTCACATTTTGTTTAGAATTACCTATCATTTTTAGTACCTTTACAATTCTGGCATTGGTAAACAATATTTGTTTTAAAATGTTTGAAATGCAGAATTTTTAATACAAGAAGAACCATTTTCAAAATATCACTACAGTGTATACAGTGATGAAACAAAAATCCACACATTATTCTGCAAAGGATTAAATATCACATCAGAATTAGAACTATTTAATTTTCAGATATTGATCTCAAACTATCTGTTGCCTCAATAATTAACTACTGCATTTTTATCATATAGGAAATAATCTACTATAAGTTATTGAGGAATTCTGAAAATCTAGAGGATTTGAATGAGTCATGTAATCTTAAAACCATTTTTTAAAAGTCTAACATTAGGTTATTGAAACACTACAGTGCTTCTCTGATAGTACTGAAAAATGTTTCAAACAAAATATATAAAGAAAATACTATTCTAAAAAACAAAAAAAACTCACACACACATCAAGTTTTGGCTTAGGCCCACATAAGTTTCCTATATCATATGAAATTTTGTAAAGTTTTTTTTCACAGCAAGTCTTCAGTTAACTGGTACATCATGCTGGCATATAATAAAACTATTCAGGTAGTATTTTTATGTGTGATGGTTTCTTCAGGGGGCAATAAAGTATTACTTTCTTTGCACATTTTGTGTAAAATGTCTAATATCATATTATCATTTATAATTAAATCTATGTATCAGAGGGAGAGTATAATGTAAAGGAAACAATGTTAAAAATGGCATTAAAATTCATAAAAACAATGGTTCCATTAAAATCAGGACTTTCACTCGTTTAAAGTGTGCCAATTAATTAGCAACTGACCAGAATGGCACTTAACAACATTAGCAACTGACCAGAATGGCACTTAACAACATTAGCAACTGACCAGAATGGCACTTAACAACATTAGCAACTGACCAGAATGGCACTTAACAACATTAACAACTGACCAGAATGGCACTTAACAACATTAACAACTGACCAGAATGGCACTTAACAACATTAACAACTGACTAGAATGGCACTTAACAGATGATGATTAGCACTGATTGCTATGGAAATGGGTAGAGACAAGAAACTGAGCTGTTTTATTTTTTTTCTTGCTTAAAATGTGCAAAGTGAAACTTAAACAATAAAATAATCTGTAGATTTATACCACAATAAACAATAATTATAGAGCCTGAAAAAAAAAAAGTTTTTTTTTTGAAATATTCTTTGGCCTAATTAGTCAACATAATAGTAATATTCGTTAAGGAATTTCACTGTTGTAGTGCAACACTTAGTGGGAAAGGTGAAATTTGATGTTGACTATTGGGGTAGTTCAACATTTTAAAGCTATTTTACATATTCAAAATCCTGATGACACTTGGTAAAAAAACAATAAACCATAAAAAATCCTCAACCTACAATCCAATTTCCTTACCACACAAACACAAGATTATATATATCAATGTCAAAAACAAACAAATTACACAAAATTGGTACATAAGTATCATATTTTTGGGGGGAAGGTGGAGAAGAAATTTTCTAGTCACACAGGACACCAAGTTTTATCAGTAATCACTACCAAAATGTCATTAATTGGTCAAACTGTTAATCAGATTATCTCTAGTTCAAAGCACACTGTTTATCCTAGGAAACTTACCTTTTTCATGAAAGGGATGGGATCTGTTTCCCAACCCTGCATTTGATACGGTACTGGTACCGTCTGTAATTTATACTCTGTTCAAACTACTCTTTAATAGGCTATTTCCTTGCCTGTAAAATATGAGAAAGAAGAAGTAAATAATTTCAACAACATATTCAGATAAAGACTACTTAGAATTGGGAATTTTTTTTTTTACTATTAATGTTACTTTTCTAACCATGTGTATTCAAATTAGGAAAAGCTACCAAATGAGATATATTTAAAATATGTTTAACAAGATCATGGTAATATAAATTAAACCCTTCCCAAACTGAAACACTACAATTACATTAAAAATAAGCTATCACATCCAAACATCTATCTTATTCGTAAGTTATAAGGCTTTTTGCCTTGTCACTATATTTCTTAGGCCTTTTTTTTTATGACATTATTCTTACAAAGTAACTTGTTGCATGAGGATGAAGGTGATACGTTTTGACAAATGACGTCACACTCTCTCTCTCATAGTTTAAGCATACCAAAATTAGATATAACATGGACAAATGTGTCACTCAATCTAACCAACTAGCGACTCAAATGAAAGTGTGTGTATGAATGTTGTCACTGGTTCTAATGTAGTCTTTATCTTTAGATTGATTTTTATCACCCATCATTCAACGACTCAAATGAAAGTGTGTGTATGAATGTTGTCACTGGTTCTAATGTAGTCTTTATCTTTAGATTGATTTTTATCACCCATCATTCTAATGATGCTATAAGGGAATGTAGCCCAAAATTCTGGCACTGAATATTTATTAAAACTTTCTATCCACCTGAACTCCCACAGTTTAAGTCTGCAATACCAAATTAATGTTAACATTATACTGCAGTAGTGGTACTGGAAAGCTATAGCATATAATGAACTTGAAAATATTTTGTTTTTAACAGTGGAGAAGTTGCCTCAAAATCAACCATCAAAGTTAATGCAAGTGGGCCATACAACCTTTCGACAAAACGTTATGTTCTGTCATTTTAAATCACTTTTTTTTTGGTAACCATAAAGCTACACAATTGGCTATTTCAGCATCTGTACTATCCCTACCACGAGTATCAAAACCCGATTTTAGCCCGATAAGCCCTCAGATTTACTGCTGAGCCAACATGATGTTTTTTACTAGTTTTAATCAATTGCAGTTTTAACCCAGTATATTTAACTAACAATATTGGAAATAACCAGTATTAATGCGAATAAAAACAAAATACTGGTTTTACTAATATTACAATGCAGGCAAATTATCCAATAATTTGTCATGCGTTTCATAATTTACAATATTTACCTTTCTTAGGGCGATTGCTAAAAAAAGGTTAAGCCTAACTAGTTAACAACAGTTATTGTAGCTATTAACTTACATTTTAAAGTTTAATAACTAAGTAAAAATATAAATTACACTACAATAAAACTCAAAAACAATTTGTATCAATCAAATTAAAACTTTTTCAGCTCCAAAATTTGTCGATAACCTTAAACTTACAATACATACGTTCTCAAACTCAAAGTACATTTTGAAACACGGTTTTGCTAGACCTTATCAATTCGTCGCACCAACACTAACTGTACACATGACCGCTGTTTACGTCTGTACCCAATATATGTTTCTACGTAAGCTCCGTCACTCTATTCAACACAGCTACAGTGTAATATACACATTCCACATCATAAATGTAGGAATGTAATCATTGTGTCGGTAACACATTACTTATGACATAAGAACTAGTAAAACAACAATAATAATTAATAGTTTCGATAAACTATCAGTTTTTCAATACGACTGAAGTTTTTGTTTATTTGTTTGTCACTAAGCGAAAAGCTTCACAGTGGGCTTTCTGTACTGTGCCCACTACGGGTATCGGAATCCAGTTGTTACGTCTCCGTTTATTTATTGATTTTTCCGTAAGTTCGTTCCGACGAAACTTTAGCGACACAAGTCCTTACTTAATAAAACTGGTTTATTCTTTCCGAATATAACTTTACGATATACTTAATTTCAATATTCGCGCTAAAACAAACACTATAACGAACGAACGTTAACTTCAACAATACCCTGTGACTGCAGTTCAATTACTCACTACCTACACACACATTATTATGTCACGTTGTCACCCTCTTTTATATACCAGACTACCCAATATCTAGTAAATGCTGGAGCATCCGCCAAGGTACAGGATAGTTCTAGAAAGCAGAGGGCGTGAGAATAGCACGTGATCTCGCTGACGCAACACAGTTTTTCGTTTTAGTAGCCCACAGACTTACCGGTGAGTCACGGGGGGACGACTACTGGAACCAAACACCACTTTTAGTCGAAATATTCCTCTATAAGAAAAACAGCATACAAAATAAATTTATGCATGCATAAAAGCACAAAATACACCAAATTAAAAAATTACATAATAAAGAGAGGGATGAAAAACTACTGTTTTTGCCATTCATCTTTGCTATTCATCTTTGCCTCTAATATACTGGAACTAGAGGGAATGAAGATGAAGCAGTGCCCCTTGGCTATAAAAAAAAGAGTGCTAGACTTGCCCCTGTTTCAACCAAGTTAACCTCAGCAAGAGCAACCAACTTTTTTGGTTTAAATTTCAAACAGCTTTTATACTGTTACGTCTCCGTTTGTTAATTAACTTTCTGTAACTTCGTTCCAACGAAACTTTAGCGACACAAGTCCTTACTTAATAAAACTGGTTTATTCTTTCCGAATATAACTTTACGATAAACTTAATTTCAACAATCGCGCTAAAACAAACGCTATAACAACGAACGTGCTCAATAATACTCTCTGACTGCAGATCAATTACTACACACACACACATTCTTCTTGTCACGTTGTCCCCCTCTTTTATATACCAGACTACCCTATATCTAGTAAATGCTAGAGCATTCGCCAAGGTACAGGGTAGTTCTAGAAAGCAGAGGGCGCGAGAATAGTCACGTGATCTCGCTGACGCAACAATACTTAGTTTGCTTGTTTGTTATTAAGCACATAGCTAAACAATGAGCTATTTGTGATATGCCCAATGCGAGTATCAACACCGTTTTTTTTAGCTTCATAAGCCCTAAGACTTACCGCTGACCCACCAAAGGATGATTTCCCCTTATCAGAAATTGCTGAAGTTTGAAAGCTTATTGATGAGGAGGTTGAACTCAACCCTTTAGAATATGACCAGTCCCTTTTACAACTGACTCGGCTGAGTGAATTGCATGTGAAGACACATATTCGTCGATTATCTAAAATAATAATATGAATTTGTTTGCGGAGTATCGCTAGATATCGGCGTTGTAGAATTGTACATTACAAAAAGAGCACCAGTATCAATTCCAACATGTCAGCCCCTGCCATTACAGTTTTTAAGGCTAAAGTCACCTGAACGAAATTTTCTGAACCATCGTTGGCACTTATGAACGTTCAAAACATTTCCATAAACTTCTTTGATATTCTTTGTGGATACTTGTATTCAAACAGCATTACATGACGAATGCGTGTCTCGTCATGTGCCATCACTATAAGGAATTAGAGTATAGTAAACTTTACACACTATATAGGCTACACTAACGTGACGTTTAGGAGGTTCGTTTAATTATTATACATGATGTACGTTTTTTGGTACAAATAAAGCAAGCACACACCCCTCTACTATGCAGGGTGCAATGGCCAGAGCTCTTGAATTTGAATCCTATGTTACATCCAACACAGAGGTACCAAGGTTGGCACAGTTATCAGGATTCAAGGCCAGAAAAGGGCAGCTTTCAGAAACGTTTGAGGGACTTAGCTGACACTGTAACAAATCTGGGCACAAGAACGCTCAATGCTGGAAACTTCAACACAGGGAAGATGCCATGGCAGGAAAGGCTGCTACACAGAAATGTTGACGGAACTGTAGAAATCAAGGACATATGAGGAGCCAGTGCAAGAAGAATACTACCAATAAGTCAGCTTTGGGGAAACCAGTAGTGGTTGGTGCTGAGGGACGCCCACTAGCCCCCATCGTGAAAGTCCCAACAGCTAAGTGTAAAATACCAAGCACACAG
>NW_013670313.1:25049-32023 GCF_000517525.1 Limulus polyphemus
TTCTTCAGATTCGGTATGCCATACGAACTGCATTCAGATCAGGCCGTAACTTTGAATCAGACCAGAACAACGCCACTTCACCCACAGTCCGATGGGATGGTAGAAAAGTAGAATTGGACACTTGGACAGGAATTTGCAAAGTTTTGTAATAGCTGCCAAGATGACTGGGATGTCTTACTCCCTCCACTGTTGATGGCAGAGCATGAAGCCACTGGATACACTTCAGCAAAGCTGATATTTGGTCGGGAACTTCGGTTGCCAGTGGACCTGATAACAGGACGCCCACCTGATGAAGAGTTACCTGAGAATGTGTCAGAGTTTGTGAAAGTATTATCGGAAAGGATGGATGATATTCACCATCAAATGCGTTCAAACTTGAAAACGTCTGCTGATTCGATGAAGTTGTCTTATGATAAGAAATCTACTGAAGTCAGCTTTGTACCAGGAGACAAGGTGTGGTTGTATAATCCCAGAAAGACCAAAGGGAAGTCACCTAAGTTGTCTTCTCCATGGGAAGGCCCATATGACATAGTGAATCGTCTCTCAGACATGACTTTCCGAATAAAATGTGGTCAGCGAGGTAAGCCATAGGGGGTGCATGCCAACAGGCTTTGGCGTTATCACTGTCCAGGACATTTCAATTGGAATGAAGTGAACAACAGAACAAATGATGCTGCTAAAGCCGTGTCACATGAAAAAGCCACTGTCAAAGAAGAAACTCTACTCTGTTTTGAGAAGGAAAACAGTGAAGCCGTTAATGAAGTTACTACCGCTGATGTGACTGTTACCGACGTGAACCCTATGTGAAGCAGAAGCCAGTTGGACAGAGACCAATTTTGTGTTAATAAATTCTGTACATTTAATCAAGTTATTGTTAATTATCTATTGGTTTAATGTAAGTGGCTATTGTTGGGGACGAACAATACTCAGGAAGGGGCAGTGTTATGACAGCGGAAGTCACGCGAATCTGGGGGCATGCATGCTGGAGTTTCTAGAAGGATCATGACTTATCGAGGAACCTCGCGAATGTCCAAGTGTTTTGCCAGGCGCCCTCTTTTTTTTTTAGTACATAATCCTGTCGAGAAAAACCAGCGCGATAGAAGAGATGTAGATAGATATGCAGATAGATTGAAGATAGAGATAATTGAGTCAAGCGAACAGTAGACATCGTAAGTAAAGTGTGTGAATCACTGTGATTTATAGTATATGTTATTAAGGTTTTTAAGTTTAAAGTGACTGTGGAAATTCTGTATACTAAAAAGTTGTATCAAGAAAGAATAAACTTAAGAAAGGACTTGTATTGCTGAAGTTCCTCGGAAAGAATTTATACTGGAAATTAACAAACGAGCAGATACGCAACAGTAGGTAACAATTTTTTTTAGCTTTTAATAATATTATTTACATAACACCTTTATGTAAATAACTATGGTATATTTTAAAATCCTTAAATCCTTTGGGTAACAAGGTGTATAAACATGTTAAAACAAACATAGAATGCATCCTACAGGAACACACTACAGATTTATAACACTTTGGCATAGATTCTGTTAAATCTTAAAATATAACACCTGAATTATTTTGGATTCCCAGATTACATACATTTTCTTCCTTTATAATTTTAATGTAGTAATTTCAAAATTTTTCGTTTATTCTAGATATATGCTGTTTTCACATAATACTGGTCAAGAAAATCATTACATTTATTCCATCTAGTTATATTTTTTTCTTTCTTTCATTCTCTTGGAGATAACACCTGGTCTTCTCATGGGACATGTAACTGTAAAGCTACATCTTGTTTATGAAAGTATAAAGCAGTTTTTTTCCATTGGCCAGCCAGGTGATATGTCGTGGTTATAAACTCTCTTTATAGTTCAATACGATTGATCAGCATTGACTTGAATGGAACTCGCGTCACAGAGGGACAGTATCATTCTGAAATTTGCTATATAATTTCTTAGTTAATTTTCTCTCTCAAGTTCAAGCCATTTGTTTGTAAGTGAAGTTTAAGTCCTTTATTTAAACAGTGATACACTCTTCACGTTTAATAAGTAAAGTTAATTGATTTTTGATAACCATCTTAATAAGTTCTTAGGCTAGTTTAGACAGATAACTTTATTGTAAAGGCATTGTCGTTTGTTGTGTATACACATTATTTTGATTGTATTTGGTGAGTTTAAATAAAGCTTGTTCTTGTAAATTTGGTCCAGTCTCTTTTTCTTTTCTTTTACAAACTCAGTAAGATGCATAAAAATTCAGAATTACTTCGTAATTCCTTGCCAAACCTCCTGTTATATAGGAGACCTACCTAATTTACTCTTTTGGGAAATTAGTTTACCTGAAAATACCACAACTGTATAATACGGGTTTATTATTGGCGCTCAGAAACCTGCTACTAAGGATTTGTCAAATCGAATAGGGAATAGTCTGTAATGCATCAAAGAACATTTAAACAAATTATTTGGCATAGCATGTCCTAGTAGTTAAGGCGCTCCACTCGCAATCAGCAGGTCGCTGATTCGGGCCTCCTCCCCGAACTTTCTCACCCTTTTAGAAGTGGGAGGTGTCATAATGTAACGGGTAATCCCACTTTTTTGTTAGTAGAGGGTTGCTCCACAGTTGGCGGTAGATGGTGTTGACTAGGTGCCTTCCCTCTAGTCTTTCACTGCTAAATTAAGGACGGCTTGTGCATATAGCCCTTGTGTAGCTTTGCGCGAATTTCCAAACAAGCCAAACCTAGATGCGCCTCATAGTATATTTAATATATTTTATTACATTCAATATGGTTATATTCTAATTAAAGTGTTAATATTCTAGCTATTTATTGTACGAGTCAGGGATTAATGTTATTTATTATTTTGTATCTTAGTAAACATTAGTTTTTGGCTGTTCTACCGGAACTGTCCTACTTCTCGACTCCACAAATAAAAAGTAATTTATGTCAGATTTCACTCTCCCCTAAAGTTACACTGTCGGTCCATTTAATTAATGGGTTTCATTGGGCACAGGACATTGTTGGGTTTCAACTAGCCAGTGGTGTAGCTACAAATATTTTAGGGGAGGGGCAAACCCTTGTAAAAGTTTCGAAATCATTACATCATAGCATTCAACATTAACAGAATTTGGCATAATTAGTTCAATCAGTAAACAATAATTGTACATTGAGTCAGTTGAATTCATAGAACTTTATTTCAGTTTTGACATCAACAACAATTATTTCAGAACTATCTTTCGTTTCTTCATTTTTGCGAATATATCTAAGATTTTGTCAAAGTTTATCAATTGCTTGGTGTTTTTTCTTTCAATGTTGACAAAAACCAACCCTGAAAGACTTTCTGTAGACATGCTTGATCTTAGATATGATTTGACCAATTTCATTCTGCTGAATGAACTCTCGGCTGAAGCAGGAATCATCAAATATATACGTAATAGTAAAACACGGTTTGGGAACACCTGCAAGTTTTGCTTTTTAGACAAAATATGCAACATGTCCTGCACTGCATTCGGGAGGTCAACACAATGATCCTTTTTCCAATTTTGATATATGTTATTTGTACACCTAATTTGTTCCTTTCTCATCACATATATTTTTTCATATGTTTTCAGTATGACTCTTAACATCTGTGCCGAACTGTCAGACGGGGTCAAGCACGAAAAATTGACAAAAGTTTCATGAAAATATTTAAAGCTCTCCTGTAGCTGTAACACTAGTGTCCAAAGCTTTGTAATAGATATTTATTCTGAAGTGTTTCTCGGGACCTGATATAGTTTCGTCGGGCATTGTTATTTAATTCCTTTTCCTTCTCAGTTTTAATACATTATTGATCTTGCTAGTAACGTTATAGGTTAGAGATCATTCTAGATAATAGAAATTATTAATGAATTATGAATGTGCCATTATGACTATAATGTACTTTATATAATACCTTAGATGGATTACTAGGCGCTCCAGAAACCTTGTACCGAACAGGCCAGTTAGCTTTCACTATATCTTGATGACAAATTAAGCTATGTTTCCGTGCATAATCGCTGTTGACAACTTTCCCACGTATCAAACATACAAACTTCTGACGTTGAGTAGCACCACATATCAAACACTCAAACTTCTGACGTTGAGCAGCACCACATATCAAACACTCAAACTTCTGACGTTGAGCAGCACCACATATCAAACACTCAAACTTCTGATGTTGAGCAGCACCACATATCAAACACTCAAACTTCTGACTTTGAGCAGCACCACATATCAAACACTCAAACTTCTGACGTTGAGCAGCTAGAACACACTATTCCATATAACAATACAATAGGATTTTGTTACACCAGATCTTTAACTTTAACACAATGTTCTAGATCTGTGTTATAATGCATGCAGCATGCTAGTAAACGGATTTTACTCAAGTACTCGGAGCACGCGATATCTGGAACGTATTAAGTCGCGCGAGATTGAAGCTTCATCACTCATTGTAAGTCCTGCAATGATTTCGGAGATAAGGTGAGAGGGTGGGTGGGTGAGTGTGTTTGCCAAATGTTTTGCTCAGTGCGCGCTTTGGATAGACTAGTCTAGTAATGTGCATATAGCTTATATATATTATAATAATAATGTAATGTTAATATGGGATTAGATATTTAAATATAGAAGGGAAAATAATGCTCCTTTAAATCATTCAATGTCTCATGTTATATAAATTTTCAGATGCCGAAATTAACGAATAATCAATAAAATTCCCATCAGGGGGAGCAATTGGATACTGTTATTGGATACTATGGTTGGATACTGTAGTTGGATACTGTGGTTGGATACTTTGGTTGGATACTGTGGTTGGATACTATGGTTGGATACTGTAGTTGGATACTGTGGTTGGATACTTTGGTTGGATACTGTGGTTGGATACTGTAGTTGGATACTATGGTTGGATACTGTTATTGGATACTGTGGTTGGTTTCTGTGATTGGATACTATGGTTGGATACTATAATTGGATACCGTGGTTGGATATTGCAGTTGGATACTGTAGTTGGATACTGTTATTGGATACTGTGGTTGGATACTATAATTGGATACCGTGGTTGGATATTGCAGTTGGATACTGTAGTTGGATACTGTTATTGGATACTGTGGTTGGATACTATAATTGGATACCGTGGTTGGATATTGCAGTTGGATACTAAACTATGTCGATCTGTTCAGATCAATACATAATTCCTTGTTTGTATTTTTATATTTATATCTATACATATATGTGTGTATATCCTTGATCTAGAGCAGTGTTTCTCAGCCAGAGTTGTCAGGCGACCTCTGCTTCCGGATTTTGGTTGTCGCGAACCCCCATTATCTCTACAAGAATGAAAAAACATTTCGTCATAGTTCATAACAAAGGTGATATATGCACCTCTGAAGGCTTATAATGCTAAACTCCGGGTTTCGATATACATGATGAGCACAGTACAGATAGCCCATTGTGTAGCTTTGTGCTTATCAACAAATAGACAAAATTAATGTATGCGTTAAAATTGATAAATTATCCTTCAAAGAACCACTAAAACAGATTACTTTAAACAACCCTTCACCAGTTTTTTAACCAAGTCCAGTAAAACTTAAATTTCATTCTTGGTCATAAATAATACACAGTAATAATATAGAGTAATAATACACAGTAATAATATACAGTAGTAATGTAGAGTAATAATATATAGTAATAATACACAGTAATAATACACAATAATGATACACAGTAATAATATACAGTAACAGTATATAGGAATAACACACAATAATAACATACAGTAATAATACACAATAATAATAATATAGAGTAATAATATAATGTAACAATACACAGTAATAATATACAGTAATAGTATATAGGAATAATACAGAGTAATTGTTTTGGTTGTAATCAACAAATGGGACAGAACAAAGGATTTGGTTTAAATACTTTGTATTCTTTATCTAATACAGTATATATTAACACAATAAGAACTAACCTATTTCAGGAATTATAGTATGTGATGCTTAACATACAGTAAAGAGAGGGAAAAAATCGTATAAGTGGTATTAAATGTGAGTCTCGAGTGATTTTCTCCATTGAATACAAATAATTAAACATGAAACTCCAAATCCGGATACGTTTTGGTATATATTTATTGACATAAGTTAATATACATATTATCTATCCATAGTCTTTCCGGCAAACCCAAAGCTAAGAAATTGTATTTATTAAACCGAAAAGAATGCTTAGCGTAAAACAGTTAGTGATCTGGAAGATACATAGGATTTATTAAACCGAAAAGAATGCTTAGCGTAAAACAACTAGTGATATGGAAGATACATAGGATTTATTAAACCGAAAAGAATGCTTAGCGTAAAACAGTTAATGATCTGGGAGATACATAGGATCTTCAGCGCTTCCAGAATTTAAAGCTGCAATTCTAGGAAATAGAAAAAAAAAACATATTATAAAACGAAACGAGAAATTAAAATATAACAAACATATAAGTTCTAAACATAGCATAAATGTTTTACTGAGGAAAGTTATTTACACACACAATTAAGACGATATATTGTAAGTACAAAATAAAAATGATAAAGACTTGTGAACAAGATGGTTCGCTACATACAGAATATCTCTTTCGTGTATTTTCTCAAATACATAAAGATCACAGGAGTACAAAATAAATGAAGGAATGTTGCTGTTGGGTTTTACAGAATGGACTAACTGCGCTCTGTCCACCGCGGGGATTCGAATTCCGGATTTTAGCGTGATAACTCCAGAGACCTTCCTTTGACTCACCGGAGTCCAAGTGAAAGAAAAGAAAGCAACTAATGGACAGAATGACAACAGAAATGGACTAATAGGTCAATAATTATAGTGGGCACAGAATGACAACAGAAATGGACTAATAGGTCAATAATTATAGTGGGCACAGAATGACAACAGAAATGGACTAATAGGTCAATAATTATAGTGGGCACAG
>NW_013670313.1:33023-35837 GCF_000517525.1 Limulus polyphemus
TGGATTAATAGGTCAATAATTATAGTGGGCACAGAATTACAACAGAAATGGACTAATAGGTCAATAATTATAGTGGGCACAGAATGACAACAGAAACGGACTAGTAGGTCAATAATTATAGCGGGCACAGAATGACAACAGAAACGGACTAGTAGGTCAATATTTATAGTGGGAAGGAACGGGAAGACCTTATTGTAGAATTGAAAGAGAAATATATTATATATATTAATAAGATAGCAAGAACCACCCACTTTTCGAAGAAGGGGGAACTTATCAAAAGTGCATCATTTTATCTTTCATTAACTATTCGTATAATATAATATAATTAAAAAATAGAAACACTTACTGAGTAGGTTGAGGAGCACCATTTGAACAGCACTGTTGTACAAAGAAACAGCAAATAAAGTTGATTAAAGGGTTAGAACACCGACTACATCCTAGTGCTGATGTGGGGTTGGGTTGTAAGATGAGGATCAGTAAGAGGGTTGTCATAAAAACAGCCTGATTTTGTTTCATTTTCCAATTGGTTTCTGAAAAATCAATACTGAAATAGAATAACAAATAGATGGTATTTATCAAATAAACATCTGTTAGTTATGTTATTATGATAAGTTTATAAATCAGAGAGATAAGTTAAAATCAAAGAACACAGTTATAATATATATGCCTATAAGTACTAATTTTATTAAAACAAGTAAAAATCCATTCTGTACATGTCATGAATTATAAACAAACAAGCATAAGCTTATTATATCATGGCAAAGAACAAGTTCCTGGCTGAGTGGAAAACCAGTTACCTTTGAATCCCGATTAACGTGAGGGTTTTGTAGTTGTCTTTCTAAAACTTGCAGAAAACCCACAATATTTATAGTTTTCATTAGTAATGACAGACATCGATGTCCTTGAGGCTTCGAGGAAAACAGCTAATGGCAAATAAACGTGATCAGACTTCTGTGTTTACTTGCTGACCATGGTCTGAGTATCCCTAAACAGCTGTCTCGTGTATTCCATGTAACCCATATGATTCAAACTTGACGTATAAATAAAGTATTGTTCTTTTAATTCCTCTTGGGTGACTTTACACATGAATCATAAAATACACAAAAATTAGGCTCAGTATTTTAGAAAATTTGTGTTTTGTGAGCTGGAAATAGGGAAGCATATTTATGGTGATAAGTGTTCTTAGAATACTGTAATACACAGTGAATTTTGAATACATGTTTCAGAAAAAAAAAGA
The DNA here is from genome assembly GCF_000517525.1 of Limulus polyphemus. NCBI lineage: Eukaryota > Metazoa > Arthropoda > Merostomata > Xiphosura > Limulidae > Limulus > Limulus polyphemus. The sequence goes on from NW_013670313.1 coordinate 34,261, forward strand.
AAAGAAAACAGCAACAGAAGTAAAGTAAAATGAGCTAATAACATATTGCATTATGTTTTTCGACGTTAATATTTTTCTTCGAGAATTACACATTTTTGAGCTTCTACCTTAAAATACTTGACTGTTTTGTTTTTTTTTCTTAAGGATTTGAAAGTAAAAATAAATGCCATTGGTCCACTATGGTGCGTTCTCTGGCCTAGATTGAAGACTGATGTTTCGTCGCATTTGTACAAACTATTGTTTTCTGTTGTCACTATATGTTTTCTATGGCCTCAGATGAGGAGTTTTTCTAGTCGTGCTCAGTAGCATGTTTTATCTGTATCTTGCTAATACTTCAAATCTGAAAGGGTCCGAGGTTTGAGCTACGATATGTTGCTGAACACTTTCCGTATTTCCAGTTATGTTATAAAGGTGAAAAGAGTCATTTCAATCTCACTTCTTGTTAGGATACGGACGCTGCTAGTTGCCCTTCAACTGGTGAGCAGTTAGAAATCAGGAATAGTTGAACTTTGACATCTCTGCCCTTCTGTTCAGTTTATACCACATAATATACTGTTAGTGAGACATATGTATCTATTTAAAAACGACAAACATTAAGGAATTTATATTCCACGTTAGCTGAATGTTGATTCAGTTTATGAAATTCTCAATGCCTCCAATTTCTATAGCAATCAGTTTACGAAACATAAGTAAAAAAAAGCAGAATTTTGTATTTTAATTTTTTTACCTTCCTTTTACAGTTTTCAATTTTAATATACCATTCTAGTTTTCAGTTTAGATTATTTCATTTATTTTCTGAATTTTAAGTGTGGCGTAAGGTTTATTTGTTTTAGTGCAAAGCTACACAACGGATTATCTGTGCTATGTTTGCTGTAGGGATTAAATTCCGAATTTTACCGTTAAAACTATTCAGCTGACCACTAAGCCACAGAGGAATAAAAACTGTTTGTTCTGTGTCAGCACAAACCTGCACAATAAGCATATTTTCACTGTGCTCACTGCAGATATTTGAGTACTATAAGTCCTCACGCTTACCGTTGAGTTACCGGATTTTGGTGAGGAATTGCATGGTTTATTAAGAGTTGAGCCTCTGTCAACTCGAGAGGTTGATCGGTATTTACAAAGACTAAATACGTATCAAAACCATTTGTCCCCCTATGGGACAGCTGTAAGTCTACGGATTTACAACACTAAAACCCGCGGTTCGATTCCCCGTTGTGGACACAGCAGATAGCCTGATGTGGTTTCGATCTCAAACAATCATCATAAGGTGACATTTTTCTTTGTTTAATTACGTGCAAGTTAAAAATATTAACTGCAAAGTATTTTATGGTATAAATGTTATGTTTGAGTTTTATTCTGAATACATTTTATCTCCTAGGGTAGTGAATTTCAAACTGTGGGGCGCGCCCTCCTGTGGTGACAAATACTAGTGCTGGAAATGGGGCGGCTTTTTGGCGGGAGAAGTTCGAAAAATAAGAACAGAATAAACAGAAAACTTAAAACCACTTTTACAAAATTTATTCAAGCTCCAAAATCCACTAAAACAAGCAGATGACGTCACATTATTATATTGT
>NW_013670313.1:36819-50074 GCF_000517525.1 Limulus polyphemus
AATGCTAGAGCATTCGCCAAGGTACAGGATAGTTCTAGAAAATAGGTGGCGCCACACCATTCACGTGACCTCGATGACGCAACAATATCAAAAAACACTATATACCAATAATCCCAGTACAATAATGAATTTCTTACATATATAAAAGTTATAAATCACCCAATACCAGAACTTACAATACTAGCTCGATTAGAGTAGTGACTGTGTATTTATTGGGTTTTTATGTCAAGTGCGCTCTTGATATGATGATCTGGTGAAAAGTGTTGAAATTACCAATGAATTGTTTGTGAAGTGTTTTTACGTCTACCAAATGAAGCGAAGTGGTGATGACAACACTAAATACTATGTATTACATTCATGGACATTGGCTCTGATAAGAAAAGTATATCCGGGTATTGGTTCTGTATTTTTCTGGACCAATACAGACAAATAAAAATATCCGGGTATTAGTTCTGTATTTTTCTGAACCAATACAGACAAATAAAAATATCCGGGTATTAGTTCTGCATTTCTCTGGACCAATACAGACAAATAAAAATATCCGGGTATTAGTTCTGCATTTCTCTGGACCAATGCAGACAAATAAAAATATCCGGATATTAGTTCTGTATTTTTCTGGACCGATACAGACAAATAAAAATATCAGGGTATTAGTTCTGTGTTTTTCTGAACCAATACAGACAAATAAAAATATCAGGGTATCAGTTCTGTATTTTTCTGGACCAATACAGACAAATAAAAATATCCGGGTATTAGTTCTGTATTTTTCTGGACCAATGCAGACAAATAAAAATATCAGGGTATTAGTTCTGTATTTCTCTTGACCAATACAGACAAATAAAAATACCCAAGCTTGAATGTTATATCGTAGTTAATTAACTGAGAATAATTTGATGTTTCCAGAATATCACAAGACAAACTTAATATTTGTGTCAGTCCTATAAACACCATTAGATCAGGATATATAGTTGTGTTCCACATGAAACCATTCAGTTGCAAAGCAACCTCATGTAAACTGAAAAACTCATCCTTTGAAATATTTTCCTTATTCCTTTTTGAATAAATTGTAGTTTTACTTGCTTTACATTGCGAGTTTGATCTACTGCTATTCGTTCTTAAGTTTCTACATTAACTTCCATTTTACCAAGTACTTTTTTATAGATGTTTATGGGTGCTTTACCTGTGTCACCAAATACTGCTTTTTTTGGACAGCACGTAAATCCTATCTGCTTTTGAATTTCCATTATTGTTGGGAGCATAAACTTGTTCATTACCCAAGTAATGTATCAAATGGTACTCGGAAAGAGTTAGTTTATATTCTTCTATCAAATAGTATACATGTTTATGAAAAGCCGAATATGTTTGGATAAGATAATACATTTTTAAAACATTACCTCCATACTTTTTAACATTGTGCAAAACGTGAATGTGATAAAGTACACTCGAAAGGGAGAATCATGTTAACATCCAAGCACAAGGAAATGTTATTACTTTCTTGCAGTCAAAATGGCAACTAATATGCATTTACAGTCTTTCCAAAATAAGGAAGAAAGGAAGGGGACAAGAGAAGAAATCAGGAAGAAAGAAACCTAGATGAAAGGATTGTGATTATTCTGTGGATCCTGTTCCTGATTCTTTTATGTCACTTTAGAAAAGTCGCAGTACCTTGCAAGGCAGTATATCCATAATGGCTGAGTTAAGTGACAGTGAAGATAAGGCAGTATATCCATAATGTCTGATTTCAGTGACAGTGAAGATAAGGCAGTATATCCATAATGGCTGAGTTAAGTGACAGTGAAGATAAGGCAGTATATCCATAATGTCTGAGTTAAGTGACAGTGAAGATAAGGCAGTATATCCATAATGTCTGAGTTAAGTGACAGTGAAGATAAGGCAGTATATCCATAATGTCTGAGTTAAGTGACAGTGAAGATAAGGCAGTATATCCATATTGTCTGAGTTCAGTGACAGTGAAGATAAGGCAGTATATCCATAATGTCTAAGCTCAGTGACAGTGAAGATAAGGCAGTATATCCAAAATTAAAAACACAAAGATGAAAACAGATTTCACAACATTAAACTATAACTACGTTTTTCACTTACTGTTACATCTACACCAATTCATAAACAAGTAGTATCACCTCCATGGCTATCTCCTGATGTATTTATCTCTGACTGGTCAAATGTCTTAGAAAAACATAAAAATATTTGTCCTACGAATAGGCTTGAAGGTGAGATCATAGAAGACACAATAACTTCATTCATCCAAATTTCATAAAAGTCTAATTATGTGACTTGTCTACCTACTTACTGTGTGGCAAACAAGATCCTCAATTATGACGTGGTACTTATAACTTCATTCATCCAAATTTCATAAAAGTCTGATTATGTGACTTGTCTACCTACCTACTGTGCAGCAAACAAGATCCTCAATTATGATGTCGTACTTATAAGTTCATTCATCCAAATTTCATAAAAGTCTAATTATGTGACTTGTCTACCTACCTACTGTGTAGCAAACAAGATCCTCAATTATGACGTGGTACTTATAACTTCATTCATCCAAATTTCATAAAAGTCTAATTATGTGACTTGTCTACCTACCTACTGTGCAGCAAACAAGATCCTCAATTATGACGTGGTACTTATAACTTCATTCATCCAAATTTCATAAAAGTCTAATTATGTGACTTGTCTACTACCTACTGTGTAGCAAACAAGGTCCTCAATTATGATGTCGTACTCATTCCACTGAATACAGATACTTTAACCTAGGATCCCATTGGTTTCTTGCTATAGCAGTTATCTGTGAGAATAAGATGTTTGTTTTTAACTCCATGCACAACAAAGTAACTGCAGAAATAGCTGTTACAGGACTCATGAAAACAATAGTTTGCATTTACACATCAGTTAAAGATGTCTTCTGGTTGGAAGGTAACTGACACTCCTTAACAAAGTAACAGTTATGACTGTGATATATACGTTATAATTTATGAATTGTTAGCAACTTTCCCCTGTAAGCCATAAACAAGATGTATTCTATTATTCTTAAATACAAACCAAAAAGAAAGGAAAAAAGATGAAGAATTGAAAGAGAAATGATTCAGTGATACGATGAAATAGTTTTGTCTTATAAAAAAAGATGTTGTCTATGTACAAAATCTCAGTGAACGAAAAAGATGATGAAGGCATTCCATATAGGCTGGAATCTGCATTAAATCAAGACAATAACTGTACGACGTACAATGCAACTGAATGTGTGGGAGATCCCCATCACAAGTATGCTCAGATTCTCTTTGTTGTTTGCAGATTTGCACATTGAACTAAGCACTGATGATCCAAACTTATAGACCAAATGATGCTTTTTTTCATGTTTTTTGACTACAAATAAATGTTCAGTTACATGTTCAAATCAACATAAAACATTTATGACAAAATATTAAGGACAAATAAAGAACTGGTAATTTATCATAATGAGAATTTGTAGCCTGTTGCTAATCGATGTTTCAAGGACAGCCGAGACAAAAGTAAGTTATTTTATATAAAGCATATTAAAATAGTTTCGTCTTACCCCCAAAACTTAGCATTCACAACTTATGAATAAATTACATTATGGCTTTTACAATATTTTGTGTAGTTTCACATTATGTAGCTCAGTTTTAATTATTTATATAGAAGACTGCCAGCTACTTTTTGGGTGATAAGAGCGAAGCGGCATTTTAGTAATGGAAATATCTATGTAAGATTGTAGTATATCAAGCCATTTTAATAATGGAAACATCTATATATGATTGTAGTATATCAAACCATTTTAATAATGGAAATATCTATATATGATTGTAGTATATCAAACCATTTTAATAATGGAAATATCTATGTATGATTGTATTATATCAAGCCATTTTAATAATGGAAACATCTATATATGATTGTAGTACATCAAGCCATTTTAATAATGGAAATATCTATATATTATTGTAGTATATCAAGCCATTTTAATAATGGAAATATCTATATATGATTGTAGTACATCAAGCCATTTTAATAATGGAAATATCTATATATTATTGTAGTATATCAAACCATTTTAATAATGGAAATATCTATGTATGATTGTATTATATCAAGCCATTTTAATAATGGAAATATCTATGTATGATTGTAGTACATCAAGCCATTTTAATAATGGATATATCTGTATATGATTGCAGTATATCAAGCCATTTTAATAATGGAAATATCTATATACGATTGAAGTATATCAAACCATTTTAATAATGGAAATATTTATGTATGATTGTAGTATCAAGCCATTTTAATAATGGCAATATCTATATATGATTGTGGTATATCAAGCCATTTCAATAATGGAAATATCTGTATATGATTGTAGTATATCAAGCAATTTTAATAATGGAAATATCTATGTATGATTGTATTATATCAAGCAATTTTAATTATGGAAATATCTATGTATGATTGTATTATATCAAGCAATTTTAATAATGGAAATATCTATGTATGATTGTTGTATATCAAGCAATTTTAATAATGGAAATATCTATGTATGATTGTAGTATATCAAGCCATTCTCTTCACTTGCTAGAAAAATAAACACAGTTTAATTCACCCACTTTAAATATTTTTCTCATAGAGCGCAATTCACATTAAGTACCTTATATGACTTGTGTAATGTGACTTTTTATTGATTTCCTTACCGAAAATTTCCAGTTTTTTCTGTAAGGTATTGGGATGTTCCTACCTTAACTTGTGCAAAGTCTGTATACGAAAGGTTTGAATTTAAGCACATTAAGCCACGTTAATAAAACGTTTTCTACATTAAGCATCGGAAGATTATATGGGTAGAGTAACATGACTGTTTTTACCTTTTATTGTTTTCTTTACTGAAATCATCCAGTTTTTCTGTAAAGTATTGGGATGTGCCTATCTTGAATTGTGCGAAGTTTGTATGCGGAATATTTGAATTTAAGCACATTAAGCAACGTTAAGCGTTTTCGTTGGAAGGTTATACGGGTAGCTTAACGTGACTTTTTTATTATTTTCTGCAGTGAAAATATCCATTTTTTTTCTGTAAGATATTGAAATGTGCCTACCTTAAATTGTGCGAAATTTGTATGAGAAAGATTTGAATTAAGCAGATTAAGCATTTTAGACTTGTCTATGTTAACTTAGAGGAAATATAAGTCACATATTGATTGTTAATATTGTTTCTAGGTAATTTTAGTCATTTTGTACATTCGTTAATATTACATGCTTTGTAGACTATATAAATTTAGATGGTTTCTTCATTTCATATTTATAAGTACTTTGTTAACTAAGTATGTTTTGATAATTTCCAACATATCTACATGGGCTCCGTAAGTCCGAGTGCATTAAATAGGTCCCAATAACTAGAATCAGTGATCGTTCTATGACCCACTGTTGAATTAAGTCGGCAACCAGTATGTTTATTAACTAATCTCTTTTCTAAATTCTTGATTTATATTCTCCAATTTCATCCAAACTTTTAATTATACGTTTTATTAATTCTTGCGTTTGTCCAAATAATGTATATAGTAATCAACGTGTTATTTTTTATTTCATCTTGCAATGCGATCCTACTTTTTGTTATGTGGAATTTAATAAAAGAGAAATAAAACAGTTATTAAATGTTTTTGTTTAAAAGAAGTAATAGTAGAACTAAAAATGTATGCGTTTTATTGACAAAACTAATTCACAGAAAGTCCAATGAAAAAAAAAGGCGCCCGCCAGTGGCACAGGGGTATATCTTCGGACTTACAACGCTAGGAATCGAGTTTCGATACCCGTGGTGGGCAGATCACAGATAGTCCTTGTGTAGCTTTGTGTTTAATTACAAACAAACAACAACAAAAAGGCCATGTACATTTCGTAACAATCCATTTATGCCTTCCACCACCCCAACATTTTAGTCATGGTTACCCCTATTTCCGAAATAAAACAATTTTTACTGGAACCTTGGAAGAAAATTTGTTTAATAGTATATCTCACACGTAAACTTGTCGGATAAAAAACAACTTATAATTTAAAATGATATTATAACTGGAAAATATTTTTTCTTCCTTTATTTTTGCTCCATAATTCAGAATTATATTTTGATTTTACATACTGCTATATATTTAGTGCAAAAAGATTTTTGTTTTAATATTGATCTATGTTTAACAAAAACTGAACTATTAAAATAGCTGACAAATATATTCCTGTCTCTTCCATACTTCTGAAGTAAATTAAAAGTATTGAATTTATATTACTGCTATAACGTTGTATTACCAATCTAAATATCATAGTTTTCACCTTCCCCAGGTAGGCGTTGCCCAACGCGACAAAATCAATAACAGCTCGAAGAACTCAAGTCTCTAAGACGATTTAGGTATATGATAGTGTATAGAAAAACGCCTTATTTCTCTTGTATTTCATTGTTATTAATGTTTAAAATCTGATTCTATCTATCGCTATACAACAGTAACAAATGGATGCGTATGATTTTGAGTTTCTTGTGTCATTTCCTTCGTCGGTACCGTCGTCAAATACATTAATCTGCAAGTTGAACGAGAAAGAACCGGTTGTTATTTTGTTTGGTTGGTTAGGATGCGCGGATCGATACCTAACGAAATACGGAAATCTTTATGAAAAATATGGGTAAGTAATATTAATAAGCTTAACAAAAAAGAAATACAAGTTACGGATATAATAGTTTTTAATTTTTCGTTTAGCGGTACTGCTTTACATTGTCAACACCAATCTGTTATTTGATAATTATTTCAGTCACTATTTGAGTATTTTGAAACATCAGCATTTAACTTTATTAAATGTTTCATTCAAGTGTTTTAACTCTCAAACTGTATGGCTCGCCCTCTCACGGTGTTGGTAAATTACATGTATAATAAAAACAAACAAACTATATTTGAAATATTTAAATAGAGCACGGTGCGAAATTTGTAATGAGTGTAGCAGAAGAGATAAATAATTAATAAGTGAATGTGTTGTATCAATAATACAGTATATTTAGGGACAGTGTAATAAATATTCTATATTATAGAGTGTAATAATTATTAAATTATTTCATAGTTACCCATGAGCTGTCGAAAAAGTGAGAGGGCGTACTGTTTGCTACAGCAGTTACACATTATTGCATACAGTAAACGGAATTGCTACACAGCATTTTAGCGATTATTTAAGTGAAATCATGATTAAATCGCTATCTTATAAGTATTATTTATAATAATTGTCACAATTATTTGTAGTGTCACTGATAGAAATAATTTTCCGTTAGTTAGCTAATATAGGCTCTAAGTTTGATTTTACTTATAAAATTGTTCATTACCATCAATATTTTGTTCTAATTCTAAAGTTTATTTTTATATTTCCGAAAATTAAATGTTTTTGAGTACTAAGTAATAGTACTGGTAGCATATCACTGAATACGGTAGTATTAAGTGTGTAGGATGGGCCGAGAAAAAAAAATATGGGCGCCTCATTCAGTCTATTACTCTATGATGCTTACAAATAACTGCTAAATTTGAGTTATAGCCGTATTTGATCATCTAATCGCCATTATCGAGTGTTTCACAACTTGTATAACAGTAATATTATTCTGTTTTTCTACCAAATGTATTTTTGTGTGGAAATAATAAAAAGGAAAACTACTAATTAGCAGCGAGTTCAATTTATAAGCATATGTTATTTCCGTGTTTCATAAATACGTTTCACTTCTGGTCACTAGATGGCAGAACAAATTGTTCTTATATAATGACCATTTGTGACTTTCATTGTACAAACAATATTTGCCAAAACTAGTTCAGTAGAAATAAATAAAGAAGTAGAGAATAGTTTAAATTAATATTAAGGTATAAAGTATTTATACAACTGACAGATCTGTGTAAATGTTATTCATGTCTTGAGTTTTAAAACGCCAGTTTATTAATTATCAAAACAATACATTATATACTAATGTACTTTTCTTCAAATTTTCAGTGGGGCCAAGCATGTGTGTTTATGTGTGGTATCATATTTTATGGCCTGGGATCTATATCATGGCCTCTCTATTAATTGACATGGCTCTAGCATGTGGTGGAATTGACTGTATGTATATGCAGTGAGTTGGGGTGAAGTTGGAAGGCATGGGTTCTGTAAATATCTCCTCAATGTTGGTCCAGCATTCCGGGGGATTTGTATCATTTTGAAGGAACCATTCCAACTTCACTGGCCTCCAGTGTAATCCAAAATATGAGAAACTGATATAATATTAACATTTTTAAATTATAAAAATAAGCCAAATTATCACTAATCAACCTACTTCAATGAAACTTAAAAAAAAAGTAGGGGGAAACAATCAAGTATATCATGCCATTTTAATAATGGAAATATCTATATATGATTGTAGTATATCAAACCATTTTAATAATGGAAATATCTATGTATGATTGTATTATATCAAACCATTTTAATAATGGAAATATCTATATATGATTGTAGTATATCAAACCATTTTAATAATGGAAATATCTATGTATGATTGTAGTATATCAAACCATTTTAATAATGGAAATATCTATGTATGATTGTAGTATATCAAACCATTTTAATAATGGAAATATCTATGTATGAATGTAGTATATCAAGCCATTCTCTTCACTTGCTAGAAAAATAACACAGTTTAATTCACCCACATTAAATATTTTTCTCACAGAGTGCAATTTCTGGGGATGTAAAGGTTATCTTATTGGTACAGGTTAGGATCTTGTACTTTCTCTTTAGAAATGAAGAGATTATCTTATTGAAGTTTAATGAGTTATCTTGAGTGAAGGTCTCTGATTTCTTTGTGCTATATTTTGAAAAGAATGGGATGACAGGATAAAAGTTTGAGATTTGGAAAAGTCAGGCTAGCTCCAGTTTTATTTTTATAACAGGGTGATTAGCATATGAAAGGAGTTGCCATCCACAGTAGCAGAGGCTGGCACATTGCAATAGTTTAAGAGGAGAATTGATGATTTCCTGAGATACAGAGGGTGGATATAATTTTTAGTTTTTCTTGGGGTGGGTGTGCAAGAACAGTGTTGGAGGACCAAGTGCTCCCTTGTTGACCATATTATTTAGAACAATAAATTGGTGTAAAAGGTTATTCTGAACTTGATTCTTGTGAAGTCTTAATTGGAACGCTGCATGGAGCTGTGGTCCCCTAACTACAGGAAGGATATAGCAATACATGGTTTAAGAAATATGAGACTCAACATTTTGAATGTTTTTGTCAAAAGTAAAAGCCCCCAAGTGGCACAGCAGTATGTCTGCACATTTACATTGCTAAAAACCAGTTTTTGATACTCGTGGTGGGCAGAGCACAGATAGCCCCCTGTGTAGCTTTGTGCTTAACTACAAGCATTATCAATCGAGAGTAAAAAGAACTCAGTAGTTTAAAACTGCTAGGTAAATTGTGGATGGCATTTTTGAGTGGTTAGAGATGAAAAGATTGAAAATGTAAACTTCAACATTAGGAATAACAAGTTTTAAGCTTGGAAACCCATATACACTTTTGTTCTTTTATTAATATAATTATTTTGTAATTTACTTTTAGAATGGTTTTTGCCTGATAATAAATGCAATTAGTCTAAATAGATCTATGAATGTCAAATGCTACATTTAGTTTGATTTTGATGCCTTGATCGATTATTTGGGGGTGGGGCTTTCTCGACTGGTTGATAACTTAAGTAAAAAAAAAAAAAGAATAAAAATCGCTGTCATAATTTTACAATATACATGTTTACAATTTTTCCATTGGTGGACCTTCTGGCATATTATATGCCCAAAATTGTCCTTTGGATGCCAAAATTGAATGTGTGGTAGCTCTTGGAACATTCATACTTTGATCCTATATGTCATAGACCAAAGAAACAACAACTTTGTTTCCAGTTTCTGGCTGACCCTATTTTAATGCTACAACTTTTAAAAAATGTTCACTCTTTTGTATATAAAATTTTGAAAGATTTAAAATTTTAAATTACCTTTTGAATCCATGAAGTTCACATAGCACAAAATTAAATTATGGCCATTGTTAGTCAATCCGTACCATTAACATAGCAAGACTTCAACCCGTACCATTTACACAGCAAGACTTCAACCCATGCCATCAGCACATCATGAATTCAACCCGTACCATTTGCACAGAAATACTTCAACTCGTACAATCAGCACAGCAAGACTTCAACCCATACCATTTGCACAGCAAGACTTCAACCCATACCATTTGCACAGCAAGACTTCAACCCATACCATTTGCACAGCAAGACTTCAACTCATATCATCAGCACAGCAAGACTTCAACTCATATCATCAGCACAGCAAGACTTCAACTCGTACCATCAGCACAGCAAGAATTCAACCAGTACCATCAGCACAGCAAGACTTCAACCCATACCATCTGTATTGCAAGACTTTGAGTATTTGTTTGGGAATTGTCATAATTCTTCAAAATATTCAAAAAACTTTAGCACTGTTCATACTGCTTCTTAGACATGTCTTGAGCAACACAGATAAACAAGACAAATAATTAATAGATCTCTGGTACAAATAATAGTTACAGTAACATTTAGCATATAGTACATTGTTCTGAAATCTCTGACATATTTGACTGGAACTTCTAAAATTGATGTTCAGGAAGTCTGGACTACTTGTTCGTACAAATTAGTGGAAGAACTGGTTTATATACATGTTTGTGAATACCAAATGTCAAAAATATAGGTATTTTCCAACAACGTTATAGGTCAGAAATAAAATTTGTAATTTGCATATCACTAAAACATAGCTATGGAATTTTTTACTGTAAAGTGTTATATTGTGAAACAGTCATAGATTTCACTTATAAACGTTTATTATCAGAAATGTAACTTCATATATTAATACTGGCTCCATTCACTTGTTATATATCACACCAGTGTATAAGTTTAAATGGGTAGAACATTTTCACTGGTTTTGAACTTTGACTGTCATATCCAATATACACATAGATACTCAAAGTAAGTGTAAAGGTTCTTGAGTGAAGTACTTTGTACTAACATTAACGTTGATACAAATGTTAAAGTTATTAGTTTCTAATTGTATGTATTAACTACTGAGTGAAGTAACATTACAAAACTTTAACAACAGTTATCTAGTCAGCATCTGTTGATGAAAACCCATTTTGAAAGTATAGCCCTTGTAAGGATATGCAATGGTAAAGATAGGTTGTACAAATATATAGTTACACAAGATAAACAGGACACGTACATACATAATGGACAAAAGCATAAAATATACTTAGTTATGAAATTACAATTTCTTCTTATTTCAGTTGCATCACTGTTCGGTATACTCCTCCAGTTCAGTGTGTTTTAAATATGTCTGCTCAAAAACTGTTGTATCAACATGCTTTGAAGTTAATTGCTTTTCTGGAAGATATTGGTCTGGAAAAACATCCTGTGTTTTTTCATGTATTTAGCAACACTGGTACAATGATGTATGGAATCATCAGTGATCTGTTAAAGAAAAGAAAAACAGTTTCCTTTCAGGTAAGTTTACTTTATATGAAAAATAATTTTTCTACAGTTTTTATTTTGTAGAGATTTAAACTGCCTGAATGTCAAGTAATAAACAGGTTAAAAGAAAGTCTTGGATCTTATCTTTTTGTAAGAGTATTGTACTTATCCATATTCTCCTAACTACGTATATAATAACAGTTAGTTGAGTTAAGGTAGAAAAATATAGATGATGTCATGTATATATAAACTATTAATAGTGTACCTGAAACTATACTGTTTTCAGTATTTTTCTGTTGTAGGTCCAGGGATGTATTTATGATGTCATGTATATATAAACTATTAATAGTGTACCTGAAACTATACTGATTTCAGTAGTTTTCTGTTGTATGTCCAGGAATGTATTTATGATGTAATGTATATATAAACTATTAATAATGTACCTGAAACTATACTGTTTTCTGTTGTAGGTCCAGGGATGTATTTATGATGTAACGTATATATAAACTATTAATAGTGTACCTGAAACTATACTGTTTTCAGTATTTTTCTGTTGTAGGTCCAGGGATGTATTTATGATGTCATGTATATATAAACTATTAATAGTGTACCTGAAACTATACTGTTTTCAGTATTTTTCTGTTGTAGGTCCAGGAATGTATTTGTGATGTCATGTATATATAAACTATTAATAGTGTACCTGAATCTTATTTTTCTGTTGTAGGTCCAAGAATGTATTTGTGATGTCATGTATATATAAACTATTAATAGTGTACCTGAAACTATACTGTTTTCAGTATTTTTCTGTTGTAGGTCTAAGGATGTATTTATGATGTCATGTATATATAAACTATTAATAGTGTACCTGAAACTATACTGTTTTCAGTATTTTTCTGTTGTAGGTCCAGGAATGCATTTGTGATGTCATATATGTATAAACTATTAATAGTGTACCTGAATCTATACTGTTTTCTGTTGTATGTCCAGGGATGTATTTATGATGTCATGTATATATAAACTATTAATAGTGTACCTGAAATTATACTGTTACGACAGTGGAGGTCACGTGACACTAGTAACATGCCACGCGCTTCTAGAACGTTCATGAAGCATCGGGAGACTACTAGATATGGGGTAGTATTGTATATATAAGACGGTCACAACGTGATGGTAACAATGTGTAATTGAACTGCGGACAGAGCATTGTTGTGAATTATAGCATTTGTTATAGCGCGACTGTGGAAATTAAGTGTATCGCAAAGTTGTTTTCAGAAAGAATAAACCAGTTTTATTTAAGAAAGGACTTGTGTCGCTAAAGTTTAATCAGAAAGAATTTACGAAAAATTAACTAACGAATGGAGACGTAACAAATTGGTGTCAGAAGTGGGATAGGAAAAAAAAAAGAGAAGATGGAAACAAGAGGTGGCAAATCAAACTACAGCTTAGCAGATTTGATGGCAGCAATACAAGAACAGCAAAAGAAACAAGAAGAACGAGAAAATAAACAAGAAAAGAAACAAGACAAACAAGAAGAGAGACAACAGCAGTTGCAAGAGAACCTGCAACAGTGGCAACTGGAACAACAAAATAAACAAGAAAGATTACAGCTGTTGTTGGAGGAAAAAGAAAAGAAACAAGAAGAACGAGAAAATAAACAAGAAAAGAAACAAGACAAACAAGAAGAGAGACAACAGCAGTTGCAAGAGAAC
>NW_013670313.1:50963-53941 GCF_000517525.1 Limulus polyphemus
GGTATATATAAGATGGTCACAACGTGAGGGACAGTGTGTAGGTAGTGAGTAATTGAACTGCAGTCAGAAAGTATTGTTCAAGTTCAGCACGTTCGTTGTTATAGCGTTTGTTATAGCGCGACTGTTGAAATTAAGTGTATCGTAAAGTTGTATTCGGAAAGAATAAACCAGTTTTATTAAGAAAGGACTTGTGTCGCTAAAGTTTCGTCGGAACGAATTTACGGAAAATTAACTAACGACTGGAGGCGTAACAATGTAAACTATTAATAGTGTACCTGAAACTATACTGTTTTCTGTTGTAGGTCCAGAGATGTATTTATGATGTAATGTATATATATAAACTATTAATAATGTACCTGCAGGTCCAGGGATGTATTTATAATGTAATGTATATAAACTATTAATAGTTTACCTGAAACTATACTGTTTTCTGTTGTAGGTCCAGGGATGTATTTATAATGTAATGTATATAAACTATTAATAGTTTACCTGAAACTATACTGTTTTCTGTTGTAGGTCCAGGGATGTATTTATGATAGTGCTCCAGCCAAATTGTCTTTCTTTGGAATTGCAAAAAGCATTATTTCTGTGACACCAGGAAATATTTTTTACAAGTACTTCATCAGTTTCTTTAGCACATTGTTTATGTACATGTATTCCTGTGCTTTATCAGTTTGGTTGGGTCAGAAGATCCTTGATAAACAACCATATCATTATAATCGTGTTTGGGATAACCTTATCGATGAGCCAGGCAAGCATCCACAGTTGTTTCTCTTTTCCAAAGCTGACGATTTGTGCCCTTATAAGACGATTGAAGACTTCATCCAGTGGCGAAAAAAGCATGGAGTTGATGTGACTTCCGTGTTATGGGAAGATTCAAAGCATGTCCGGCATCTAGAAGAGCATGAGGAAGACTACACCAGTCATATTGTGAACTTTTTAGAGCACTGCTTGTCTCATCAGAGAGAAATGTGCATTGAAAAAAAAGCAGATGAAGATGATTAAGTTTAAACGGCCATTTAGCTGATTCATTTCTGTTTGATGTTTCTTGAATTACATCCTGTTTGTAATAAAACAGTTCATGGTTGTGAGAGAATGTGTGTATTTCCCTCAGAATGTGAATTACTAGTCCAGGTTTTTACAGGTTTATTTTCCAAAAATACTTGTATAAAACCATTTTTTGGTGGTATAATCACTCGTGAAGTTTTGTAATCATACATCTCAATGAACTTTATTATTTCTTTTAAGTTATCCGAGTTTTTTTCTCATACAGTACTATTTCCATGATTACTGATCTTGCTACAAAGTAAAACATTAATCTTTCACAGTTGTATAAAATTCTATCACTTGGATTTTTGTGTTTATAGGATAGTGTATGAAAACTAATTATACAATGTTTATTTTTAGGTACACTTGCAATGTTTCAAATAGTTGTAGACGAGTACTTAACCATTTATGTTTTTCCCTTTTCATTAATATTTTTCTAATTTCATAAAGATTCTGTTATGTACGTGATATTTTGAACATTTTCAAATGTGCAAGCATTTGTACTTGTTATATATTGACAGAACTAAGTTTGCTGTATATTTACAATGTGATTAATGTATTTAAGAATCTCATTGATGTTGTGTTTAAACTATGGTCTATACTTTGTGTAGAATTGGCAAAGCATCGAAGCTTGCTTGTCATTTGTTTAGTTTAAGAATTCCAAAAGGGTGCACAATTCAATTTTTGCAAGATAATTGCATTATTAACTTAAGTGTTGTTTTTTAATTGTATATGATTATTTGCTAATGTTTCAAATCTAAAGATAAAAGAAATAGAAGCAGAGCTTGAAATTAACAGTGACTAGCTGAGTAAAAGATTGTAATTTTTAGTGTTTAGCCAACGGCCAACAAGTAACATTGGCATTTTTTGCCAGTTGATAATACAGGTATGATTATGAATAGTCAGACAATTTGTCAGTATTTATAACAGTTATTTAAAAAATGAAAAACTTTCATTAATGGGGGGGGGGCACACTATGATAATAATTTTCTATTAGTTTTGTTGAGTAACATGCTCATGCATTTTTCAAGTTGAATATAAAGTAAAAACAGTGCATTCAAGCAGTGTTTCAGCTTATTCTTTATTATATCCTTTTCTTCTTTTCTTATTAGGAAATTTATTTTTACAAACATATATCTAAAATGTGAAATATAAAATGTAACATTTCCTGGAAATTTATGTCAACTGCTTAGTTATATATATGTTAAGGACATGCAACTAATAAATCAACTGTTTAACTTTTTTTCCTCTAATTTGTTTTTGCCAGCATTGCTGGAATGTTTAAGTAATGTTTGAAGTGTCTGACAAACATTTGTCTGGGGTCAAAAATGTTACTTTCAAGCTCTGAGAAGAATGTGTAACAAAATGTCTAGTTTGTTGATGCATTTGGATACACAAATTAACTTAAAGCTATTATAGAGAAAAATGTGAGCAAAGTATCAATACAGTTATCAAAGAACTTCCTATACGTATGTAAGATGGTAAAAAATACCAAATGTTCATGTGCTTTTATATTGATAGTTGCATTATTTTAACAGTACCTATATTTTATCTATTCCATCTTAATTATCCTTATTAGTTCTTTGATATAACAGAAAATAAACTAGATGTTACCTGTTAACTTACAGATCAAAATGTTAAAAAGCTGAACATTTACTTCGTTGAAAGTTCATAAAAACCATCAGAACCATTTGTTGTGAAAAAGAAAAACTGAATGAAATGCTAAATATTTGATTAAACAAGCACAACTCTAAACAATCAATATTTTTTGGATTGTACATAGTTTTACTTTGAAATACAATTAAAACAAGGTGCCACTGAAGTGTTAAGATTCATTTGGAACCACCCTGTCTTTATGTTTAAAAACAAACAGAGCAATATGTATGTAAACAGTGTTATAAGGTTTGTGTTGTTACTTTATGAATTGGAAC
>NW_013670313.1:54489-59937 GCF_000517525.1 Limulus polyphemus
AGTATATATATATATATATATATATATATATTGTTATACACTGGCATAACCAAGGTCGGTGGTAACAGCATCTTTTAGGAGGGTTAAGAAAAAAGACATTATATAAAATAATTATCAGAAAATAGAGTTTTAGGCAAACCAGGATCTAAAGTGTTTTCTTTTGTTGTTTTTGTCATTGGTGTCTAGCTTTATATACATTAAAGAAATTTGCTTTTATTGTAAGCATTATTTAAAACTTAACCTTGGACACCAAACTGGAAGACAGATGCAAACAAGGTTTTTGAAAGTGTGAGATAAGTCTTGATAAAAATGTGTTCTAAAAAGTCTTGATGAATCACTAGTTTCATTTTCCTGAAGGATCTCACAGTTTCAACTGAAGTGATTAGGAACATCGTAAGACTTAACAAATAAAATCATAAATAACAAGGGAGTGCAAAGTTTGCTATTTACTGAATCATTTTTCATTCAATAAAAAAAAAAAAATCCTTACTATTCAGAAAAAGGATTTTCAAAATTCTCTACTGCAAATGATAAAATAACCCTTCAATAAAGTTTGAGCTACAATGATGAATAAGGTAGAAGTTTGAAAACTGAGTAGGTAGAAGTGTAAGGGCTAGTTTTGCATTTATTAAGCAATTTTATTGGGAGTTTCATCTCCTACTGCAACATCATTGAGTGCAAAAACTATTAACATAATTTATCTTTTATGTGACAGTTTATTGATAAACTTAAAATAGGTATTTAAGAAAAAGTTGGATAGCTAAATACACTATTATTAGCATATTACATTATACATAATGGCCTGCTAGAATGTAAGTTTGTTGAATTACCTTTTACGCCTAATTTAACGACTTTAAGAACAATTTTTTTATAAAATTATACAAACAAAGAAGTGCCATATTTGTGCAGTTCAGGAGTATTCTGTCCCTTATAGCACACTTTGTATATATATATGTATATATATATATTTTAAGCAGTAAACATGTTTTTCACAGATACCTGTTCCTAGTTAGACTGGCACTTCAAGCACCAAAGGATACCGTCTCATGCTGATTGGTTGCCTCAGGCAATGGGGAAATCTTAAGGTCTTGGTACTAGATCACTTGATGTCATAGGCCCACAATGGGACCTCGGCTTGTTGCTAGGGTCAGAAAATGGGGAGGGGGCAAAGGGTAGGAGAGTGAGGTCTATGATGAGCATGTAAGTGGTGTTGTAGATCAGTAGATATTAACATGGGATTATACCATCAACTTTACAGTTTTCACTTAAATAATAATCAAACCCTTACAATTAATATTACATCTGTTTTGTATAATGCACTTTTTACAATCATATAGTTTATCAATTAGACCTAAAAAGGACTATTTTATATAGTTTCATAAATAAATTATTGAAGCTAAATATGTAATGCATGTTTGCTAATTATAATTAAGTAGTTTCACTTTGTTTTATTTATGTTCTTCAGCTAACAAATTTTGTAAACTTGAAAAGCACTATTTCATATTGTCCCATACGTAAATAATCCAAACTGAATGTATAACACGTTTTGGTAATTATAATATAGTACAGTTTGACTTTATGATTTGCATATATATTCTTATGTTATCAGTCTACATATATAGCCCTGTTTTCAATTTTATGTCTAATTTTACAATTTATTAAACTTTGTTTTTGGCCCATCTAATCATAGTAACACTTGCACTTTTCTAAAATGTGAGACTTACTGTAGAACAAAATTCCATTCACTTGAGTAAATTTTTTCAGGTTTTCTAACATAATAAATTAGAATACCAACAATTTCAGATAATTATATCACTAGAATTGATGAGGTATATGGTAATTATAACTCCACAATTGAAAATAACAATTCTGTTTACTGTAATATTATTTACATATACAAATTTAAAGCACATTTTCTGTTTAATTAAATATATACGAGTAAAACTGATTGTTTCAACAAGTGACATTATGACACACAACAATTCAGCATGAGTGGATCTTAACGAAGGGAAGTTAACATTAACGAATGAACTTACTGACCTAAATTGAAAAGGGATACAATGGTTAAGTTCCAAGAAAACGAGTAACATTTGTTATAATAATAGCAAAATTATTTGTGTATGCTTGTCTTATAATTACAACATTCCTGCAAGAACTAAGTGCTTTTGTAAGTTTCAGATACAGTTTATATTTTTCCTGTTTAGAATAAATACTGTAGTTCACTTGTGTAATGATAAGTGAAAATAAATGTTGACCTTATCACAAAGCAGTTACATTATAATACAGTGTACATTCCACTATATGTCTTTTACTCTACTGTTTTTTTCCATTAACATTAAGCTGCTAGATCAGGGATTTTCCTAGAGTGCAGTTGATCACAAACTGTACACCTGTAAAAATATTTGTGTATTTGATCATAAACTGTACACCTGTAAAAATATTTGTGTATTTGATCACAAACTATAAACCTGTAAAAATATTTGTGCATTTGATCACAAACTATACATTTGTATATTTAAAAAAACATTTAAGATTATAAAATTCCATTCTGGAGTTGACAGATAAATGTATTTACCAGAGTATTCTTCATTTTTTGGATCATTTGTTACTAGGCCTGAATATATGAGGTGCAATAAGGTGTTGTATTAAAAAATGATGAAGTTATAATATAATCTTGCAATTGAAAAAAAATCCTTTGGAAAAGCTCTGTGCTAGGTATAAACATGTACTTACAATCTACTTTATCCTGAAACTAATCAGTTTTTTTTGTCATTTTAAAATGTTCAAACTATATAATAATGTTGTAACACATTAACTGTAATGTAGAAAAGTTTGAGTTTATAGCTTACACATACACTAAATGATCTTACAAATACTTAGAAGATTGTTTTAACCTAAAGCATTCAATCTTTCCATCTGAACCATATAATCTAAACAAATGACTCACTGGAGAAGAAAATCTATACACACATTTTTAAAATTGATAAAACTGTTATTTTACAGTGCAGCCTATTCGATATAAAACTAAATGAATGTACATCATGTGTAAGACAAAGTATACATACATTCAACTTATTTAGTATATTGCGTATGCCAATATTTGTTCTTATTGAACTTTAAATTTGAGTCATGGATCCTATATCAGTTAGTATAACTGTATTTAATCATTAGCCAAAACTACTACTTATAAAAATAAGTGAAGACCATGAACATATTATGAATCTGTCCAACTAGACTGAATGTGTAAGATTTCCTTTGTTTTATATTATGATATAAATATGATTACTTTTGTCATTTTAGACATGGATTTTAAGTATGATGAATGTTCTAGAAATTTTCTAAATGAAGAGGTGATCAATAAGTACCTTAAATCCAATCACTTTGGAAAGTGTCCAATATATTTTGTTTTTAAAAATTTGTATCATCTGACCAAACATATGATTAAATATGTCAGTATTCCCCAAATATTGTTGCACTGGGCTATTGGTATTATGCAGGAACAAGATCATGTTTTTAAATGGGGATCCATCTACAAGATCAACAATGTTTCTCAACTTGATATATAATTGATGGCCCTTTATAGGATCAGGAAATTTTAAGAAAGATAATGCAATGGTTGCACATTTTATACTTTTATGTAATGTGAAAGACTCAATAAACTCCTTTTATCTGAGCATTAAAGTCAAAGTTCTGTGATATACAAATTCTTTGGATAAATGAATGTCTAGTGAATATAAAATCCTTTGATTTTAAAGCATATTTTATAATGATAAACACCAGACATAAAATGTGATACACAATAATTATGCACCAAATTGATACATAAAAATAATCATAAAACAGAAAATTCAAAATTAGATTTCAAAATATCTGACATTGAAAACAATAATGGGATAACAATATACACATACTAGCACGAGATCGTAAATTATAATGACTCGTGCAATAGGGCTGTTGTTTAAGTTTGACTTTTTGTTTTGTGCTGGTTTAACCCTCCTACCTGATCTCACTATGCCCTAGCTTGACTCCATAGACTTCCTATCGTGATGTGTAAGTCAGCAATCGATATTTAAGCTGAACTGATCTTTACAGCCCATATGCGAAATCAAATGGGTCAACTGTATGTATATATAGTTTGTTTTACACTTGTACGATTATTTAGTTTTATATCGTATAAAGTACGCTGAAAAATAACGAAGTTTTGTCATTTTTAAGTGTGTCGTGGGTTCCTTATGTCAAAAACATATTGTTACGTCTCCGTTTGTTAACTGATTTTCCGTAACTTCGTTCCGACGAAACTTAAGCGACACAAGTTCTTTCTTAATAAAACTGGTTTATTCTTTCCGAATATAACTTTACTGATACACTTAAACTTCAACAATCGCGCTAAAACAAACGCTAATCAACGAACGTCAACAATACTTCTGACTGCAGTTCAATTACTCACTATCTATACACCTTTACATTGCCTCTTTTATATACCAGCCTACCCTATATCTAGTAATTACTAGAGCATTCGCCAAAGTACAGGATAGTTCTAGAAACGTGGCGTCACAGTGGTCAGGTGACTCGCTGACGCAACATCAGGATTAGTTTGAAATAATTCCCAAAGTGAACTAGCTATTTATCTTACTGTCAATTTAAAAGGACTAGGTTCAACAACATTAAGTAACCTTCCAGCTGAGAGTCATACCAGATATCAAGCATCGGTAGCTGTTTTAATAACTTTTATCTGGCAACGTGTTCAGAGTGATGCAACAGTAGGAAATATCTAAAGCAAAGTTTCAGAACAGGGTACAGAAGAAAGAAGAAACATTAGCTGAACTTGCAGAGGATATAAAAGGCTTGCCAATTTATCTTAAGTGGATACTTCTTATAAAAAGATGGAATTTAAGTGAAGCTTTCCAGTTTGTGATGATAATAGAATCCATTAAAGTCAGAGTTAAACAACTAAAGGCACAATCTCTGCCAAACTCCCATCTTTTTCTTTTTTTTTTTAAGGAAAAAGTAATGCTGTAAGCTGTATTTTTATTGTTGTAATTTAAATGCTGGCTAGTGGTAACTGTGGGTATTACTGATAACATTTAGATAAAAAGGTTTCACAATTAAGATGTGCTTAGAATGCCTAGAAACTTCTTTGGGTGTGATATAAAGTTTTCTTGTACATTCAAAGCTAGATTGTGAATACAATATATGTTGTTAGATATATACACCTGTTTGTATTTACACTTACTGTAAGAGTTATATAGTGCAGATATTAAATTTAATTATTTTTAGAAGTGATAGTTTATCACAGGTTTGTTTACATAAATGTTTACAAATCATACGTTCTGTAGTTCAGTAGTTATGAACTGATGATTATTATATTATTGTGTCATGTTACTAGAACCTTCTTAGTTTTTCTTGTTGATTTAATTTAGTATTATTGCATCATGATATCAAGTAGTG
>NW_013670313.1:60937-70340 GCF_000517525.1 Limulus polyphemus
CGATTCACGCAGTTTACTTACAGTGCCCGCTTGACTAGATTATCCGTGTCTATATCTCCAATCTCTCTATCTGCAACTATATTCTCCCCCGCTTTATTTCCCAGTCTTATATATACAAAATAGAGGGCGTCTCGAGCCTTCAGGAACTTTCTAGATACTGATTACGTGTTACCAGCGTCACGTGACTTCCGCTGTCGTAACAGTATTAATAAAAAGTAAAAGTACATTTTTCCAAAACACAGTCTGATTTCTGGGACTTGAATATTAGTTAGCAATTAATAACTATGACAATAATATTCTTTAAATTTTTTAAGACATTAACTCGTAATAAAGGACATATTAATAAAAATATACCTTAAATTGAAACCCATAGATAGAGCCACATTAGGCAAGTCTGAAGTATTTCCTACCTTTAAGTTCTAGGGACCACCAACTGCGTCAAATAGTGGTCACCACATTTCAGTGAGTTATAACAAGTGTATAACATATCACCTTGCACTCATAACTAACTATGTTTCAGATATTGCATGTACCACTACTATGTTTGCCAGGTTGTAAGGAATATGGGCTATCATACTGCATGATAAGTAATGTTCAAACTAGAATTAGGTCTTTCAATTGCTCTTCCAAAGTTCTTTTTGGCCATCTAACTCGTCCATTAAAGTGCAGAATTGTCAGTTCTCACATGGTTCATATCCACTGCTGCTGTGGTGGCTTTTGACTGGTGTGTGGCGTCCAGGATCGAACATCGAATGAATAAACATGCTCTCACTGGCTGGCGAGGTAAACCATTGGCTTTTCCATGCTGCTAATAGTCAGTATTGTATAAAAAGTTGTACTCTTGTAGCTTTATTATTCAACATGCAATCACGTTATTGGCTATTTCACTGTAATATAGTTCACTTCAATGGTGAACTCCTTACAACTGTGATGTTAATGTTTGACAAATACTACAACTGTAATCAGTTGTTTTTTATCAAACAGTATTTGTGCTCAAGAGCAGTAACTGTACAACCTGCATACACACTCATTTGTTTCATGCTGTCCAGTATGTATGACAAAACGACTCTAATGTCATTATCACAAGCACTTATATCCAAAATTAATGGTCAGTCATGACATGGATAAACTAATATCATGTTTCAATTAAGGTGCACCTTCGAGACTGGAATTTTTCATTGTATTCTTGTATCCATAAAATGCAGTCACCAACCTTAGTAAGTGCAGACAGTGATACCGCTATTCTGGAGAAAGTAGCCACATACTACTGACAATACAATTTAACATCTAGGAAGCTTTGGATTTTTTCTTTATTAGAAAGTATGGGCTATTCTTTGATCTTTGCAATCTATGTAGTATCATTGGACACTCCATCTCTACCGACTATGTGACTAATAAACTCCATTGCACGCATTTTCCAACTTTCAATTTCAAGCCTGTATCCTTGATACACTGGAATGCCATTATCCAGTTCTCATCTGCAGCTAAAAACATACACCCAAAGTTGAGTGTATAATACACGTAAATGAGACATCTCTCCTATTACAGTCATCTCACTGGAATTACATCAGGCTCTCGAAAGTTGTGGTTGATTATACAGACTAAATGGTATGATGTGGAATTTATATAGTCACTTTCAAGTGCTGAAATCAACTTAGGTTTATTTTTATCACTCAGCCGTGACTTGCTAGTAACCAGAAAACAGATTCTGTATGTTAAACCAGTGGATATCATATGTGTGCAGTAAAGGAGAAATGTGCACCTATATGAAATCTATAAAAGTCCTTCCTTCTTTCTTACAAATACTGTTTGAGACAACTATACACTCATTGAAGGTTGTATAATCCTATTATTCAACATCCTCTCGATTTCAGTGCTTATTATAATCCTGCTAGCACTGCAAGAAAACCTGTGTAATGGTTGTTTTTATTGATAGTGCATTATCTGTGTTTATGTGATGATGTGTGAATGTTGTCCAACCTAATCAGCAATCTAATCCCATAAACACACCAGTAAATTTTGGGCAATTCAGTGAGTTCATGCCTTTGTTCAGTTCAGAATGTTTACACAATCCTCAATTATTCTCTGAGAGATATACATTCATTCTTGGATATAATAAAGTGGCTACAATACTAGTTACGTGACTGACATAGTTACATATTACAACTGGTACAGCACCCACACTTGGATAAGTCACCATATGATCAGGTGTAGACTGCTTTCCAGACAGAAAATAATATGTTTAATGCATCTGTTCTATCACCACAGTAGATGGTGTCATTGTACTAGACAGCATCTGTAGTAAACTACAGAAAATCACTTGCACAAGTGGGGGATTACTAAATCATTTTCAATGCACATACATGCAACCCATTGTTTTTGGGGCCCAATCTTATCAGCATTGGATGGTTTTGCCACAAAACTGTGGGTCACATTTAGACTACTAAAAGTAGCTGACAATTGGTGCTAACTGGCCAAAGTTGTGATTTCCATGAAGTGCCTAATACACAGCTTGGTTGAATAGGAATCTTCCTGCTTCAATATCCACTAAAACTAAACCTCATACATCTGTATCATTATTGAGATGTACCATATGACAATTAAATCTGTGATTTACCAAACTATCCACCACAATTCTGAATTCTGCACTTGCCCAAGCTGTTGACGAGATTCATCTCAGGCTCTGCAAGTCTGAACTAGCTGCGGTAACTGCAGACATTTCTCATCACCATTGGTCATATTTAGTGACAGGATTCAGGAATTCTGAAACCAGTGACAAGAAAAGCCAGAGTTGAAGCAAATGCTTCTTCCTTCATGATCTTGGCACCTTCAGGAGTTCAACTCTGGCTGCACTGGTGACACAGCTAGGGTTGTTATGTTAATGAAAACTATGGTTGTTATGTTATGATTCTTGCAGTATCTGCTGCAGTAGAAGTAGTAGTGTATATGTTGATATTTTCTGTAGTATAGGGCGTTTGTAGGCTCTGGAAGCTTCTTTGGAATGGAGTCCATAACCACAATTGGTAGTGCTTCTGATTTCTTTCTAAGTTTCAGTGGGGATTTTTGATGTAACCACCAACATGAGAGATTGATGTATCTTGGTTCCATGTGGTATCATATGGGTCTTTTCAACAAACCCTTTATGAACTAATCGATGAGTACATCATCACAAATCTTTAGGACACATGCTCTTAAATGCTTCCCCATGCAATCTCCATAAATCATTCACATAATGATCAAGTTTTCATGAGAACTTGCTTTTGAGCTTTTAAACTGTCTCTGTGGATTCTTCTGTTCTCTACTGGGTCGAATTAGCATTGCAACTCATTGACAGCTTTGTCCCAGACATTGAGTCATGCTTCGTCAATATGCTCTAAGATATCAAGTAATGGACTGGCTAAACTCAACATCGGCATTTTAATACTCTGCTTGTCCCTGGGTCCATCCTTAACTTGCTTGAAACACGTGTTAAAATGGTCTAGGTCTTCCTTTGTCATTTCCTTGAATGCTGATAGATTTATCTACTTTACATCACCATATGATGATGCTAACAGGCGTATTGTACCATCTATTCAACTAGTATGTGGGTAAAATGTCCCAGGAAAGCCTTCTTCTCACCTAGAAGCCTGGAGGCATGTGCATCCTACCACTGTAATTATGTGACACGTATTGCAACACTTTGTCATTATGTCCCGTGCCGACTTCAGTTACCAAATCCTGACTAGCTCCAAAACATGCTGGATTGCAGCCAGATACCACCTGCTCCACCTAACAGCATTTTGAAGAAGTATATCGGACTTTATCCATCATGTATATCTCACCAATCTTTGATTATTGATGGCTCCACCCAGCGACTTGTGACACCCGGATTCATTAATGAGTACTAATTGAGCCCCAAATATATGTGGCAGATCCAGAGGGTGCTGAAAAGCCCCACTCCAACAATTATCCAATTAGCACCCATCTCACCTTGCCCCTCATTTTAGTTCGAACTTAATGTTGTCTTCCATGTACAAATAGTTAGCATATTTAGTCACAAAACATAATAATTACTCATAAAATTGTTTCCAACATCTTTAAGGGGAAAGCAAACTTGGATTACTCAAGAAATCCAATGTGCATGACCTTGGAAATATCTTCGCTGAGTGAACATTAAACTGTACTAAGTATTATTAGGCTGTATCTGAGAACATTAGACTGTACTAAGTATCATTAGGCTGTATCTGAGAACATTAAACTGTACTAAGCATTGTTAGGTCTCCGTTTGCTAATTAATTTTCTGTAAATTCGTTCCAACGAAACTTTAGCGACACAAGTCATTTCTTAAATAAAACTGTTTTATTCTTTCCGAATACAACTTTACCGATACACTTAATCTCAACAGTCGCTCTATAACAAACGCTAGAACGTCTCACGTGCTCGTGCTCGTGCTCGACAATACTCAATTACACCGTACTCTCTGACTGCAGTTCAATTACTCATTACCTACACACATTGTACCCGTCACGTTGTGTCCATCTTATATATACCAGACTACCCCCCAGTCTAGTAGTCTCCCGATAATTCCCGAAAGGTTCGAGACGGACGTAGCGTGATACTAGTCACATGACCTAGCTAACGCAACAGTATCATTAGGCTGTAAGCAATGGATTAAGAGAGCTAGTAGTACTATTAACTTCAACCGTTTGCTTTGAGTAAATTAAGTGATATATTTCTCAGTGTTGTAGGAATTAAAGGATTGCACACAATTACTTCGTTATTTATTTTATAGTTATTCATTAAATAACCTAAATACTGCCTCCACTACTTATCAAAATTGGAAATCAACGCTTTATCCATCCATAGATTTATGTATCCTCCATTGAATAGAGCACCCTGGTAATTCTTTGGACATTTAGGCCTGTGATTGTCCAATGAGGTGTTCATAATCTTTTCATTCCCAAGAACTAAAACTGGTAAACATTTTGTTCTAGAAAAATGCTACTCATTGATCTTGTTACATTCTCAGATCGAGTCCTCATTTCTACCACGGCTTTTTCCTCTCTAATATGAGTCTTATACAAGTATCAAAAATGTTACTTTTTAAATTGTCTGTGGGAACTTCAACTAGTAGCTAAAAGCATTCTCAATATAGAAAGTTCAGGTATTTTTGGGAAGAGAATAATCTTGAACATAGACAACAAAGGACAATAACATACAAATGAACTAAGATGTATAAAGTTATTTATTCATAACCTGTAACACACTGTTATCTTAACAAACTGGCTAGGCTTCGACTGAGTATTTGATGAATTGCTACTGGAGACAAGAACTCCAGCCTGAGAAATGTGTGAATTCCTCATTTTTATAGTGAGACCAATTTCCTAGTGCGGTATCTTATAATACTTAGATTACGTACGTCAACTATTGTTATACATACATAATCTTATCCAGCCTAAGCCAGTTTGTACAGGCTTTTACATTACCTGTTTGAATAGGATAACTTCTCATGAAGTTCACATAGATACCAACAAAATGTGCAGGATTAGTAAGTACTTATGACTTGCAAACATCTGGTCTGCACGAATGTGATTAACTACACGTAGAACATCATGGAAATTTAGAAAAAGTATATAAGTCACACGAATATATCTACATAAAGATAAATTCTATATTAATTATAAAAGGGTGAAATATAATGATACTAAATTGTTACAAAAGTAAGCTGCACAATCTCCAGTAAAGTATACATTTTTAATTAAAGGCCACAAAAAATAGGGTATTTTTCGTGCTTGAATGTGCATATTGTGTAGCACTAAAAATTATACAATTAAACAAAAGTCACGAAATACTCAAGCTCAAGTGGCTCCAAGCCATATTTGATCACGGTTGGCTAGCTTTAAGAAAGACTAGCGGAAGCGCCACATGGTGAACTGGGCGGGCAAATTCACGTCACACAAGGTAAACAAAAATGGCGACAACAGGTGAAGAGGAAGATAGATGTAATGTATCAATCGCGCCATATATGTTTTAACCAGAGCTTGCAGACGATAATGTGCCTAATGGTGACATGATGACGGAAGTGGACGAGGACTGGCAGTTGTCTGATCTTTCTTGGTACAAAGTTGTTTCAATAATTATGAGTTAAAATGTCATAATCTCTTTTTTACACTGCTAATGTCAGGAAAATGAGACGAAATTTACAGCCGTCAGTGTGGGAATATGGGCAATAATATAGTAAATCTGTAAGTAAATTCTAGTCAATATTTGTTTTTTCAAGTGATGGATCTATATCTAGATGCAGATCTAATATCAGCTGACGGACTCCCGATACTGTATCCTGCACATGCTCCGATTTGTATGCATATGACTAAGTATACATTAGGACTAGAAAAGCAAACATAATTGGGATAATATTTCGATAATTGATATTGTAGATCAAGCATTTTCTATGTTGCATATTGATATCTTCAATGAGATTTCTTTAAAAGTGTTATAAACATGAAAAAATAAATAAAAAGAAGAGCCCGATGTTTATCCATGTCCCCCCCCCCCTTTTTTTGGAAAAAATAGCTGAACGAGAAATTTCATAAATATGTCTTGTTTCAGCAGATCTACTGGTGTTTATAAAACCTGATTGGTTGCTGACAATTCTATATTGTACTTAAAACAATAGCTAAAACTTGAGTTTACCCTGCATCCCTCTAGTTTTTGAACAGCTGATCGGACACGACTACCATCGCTGTTATTGGTCTGTGAACAAGAGCGTGATGTGCCAGTGGCACGAGCCTGGCTGCTGCTCGCCTTGCTCATGAATTCCCTCGAACTTTACGTAAACACTGGCCACTGCATCTTACTTTAGCGCCAGTTTTTCTGGGTTTTTGTTGTTACAAATCTCGTGTCAAATTGTAGTTTATTTTCATAGTGTGATTCTAAAATTCTTCACTGCATACATGACATCTTTCGACGGACTCCATTTATCATGAGTTCTTTGTACGAACTTTGTCCAGGCCATGTGCTGTTTTCTGTCTGACTTGGTGGAAACTCGTTCAGATATCTCCTGTTCCTTGGGGATATGCCCACATCCATAAACAATACAGAAAAAACATAATTGTTTGCTCACGAATAACTCTATTCACGACGTCTCTCAAATGAAATTTGTCCAGAAAAAACAAAAACAAAACAAAAAAACACAAATTCTTTTCACTTAAATATGAATACAAAATTATTGTGATTTTAACTGTCCGACGTCTTTAATAGTTTCTTCATTTTATAACTTAAAGAATTAATCACTCACTACATATATATTTATACCAGAAGAGAAGACTATCATACATTGTAAGTATGAACAACTAGATATGTATTTATCTCTGAAGAGAGGACTATCATACATTGTAAGTATGAACAACTACATATGTATTTATCTCTGAAGAGAGGACTATCATACATTGTAAGTATGAACAACTAGATATGTATTTATCTCTGAAGAAAGGACTATCATACATTGTAAGTATGAACAACTACATATGTATTTATCTCTGAAGAGAGGACTATCATACATTGTAAATAACTTCATAGTCGTAATTCTAGTGAATTACAAAAATATTTTTCACTCAAAAGAAGAAGTGAAAGTTTGTGAAAAGCTACACGAGGGCTATCTGCCCTAGCCGTCCCTAACTTAGCAGTGATAGACTAGAGGGAAGATAGCTACTCAACTCCACTCACCACCAACTCTTGGGCTACTCTTTCATCAACAAATAGTAAGATTGACCGTCACATTATAACGTCCCCACGGCTAAAAAGGCGAGCAAGTTCGGTGTGACGATGATTCGAACTCGCGTAGATTGCGAGTCGAGTGCTCTAACCACTAAGCCATGCCAGGCCCTACAAAAAAAGAAAAATAAACTACACAATAATTTGTTGTAACGTCAGAGGTAGCTAGTTTTGTATAATGTGCAGGGGATAAAGTGTGTGATAGACTTGCTGCAAATGGTTTCACACTCTACCATTAACATTGTTTCACACTTTACCATTAACATTGTTTCACACTCTACCATAACATTGTTTCACACTCTGCCAATAACATTATTTCACACTCTACCATTAACATTGTTTCACACTCTACCATTAACATTGTTTCAAACTCTACCATTAACATTGTTTCACACTCTATCATTAACATTGTTTCACACTCTACCATTAACATTGTTTCACACTCTGCCAATAACATTGTTTCACACTCTATCATTAACATTGTTTCACACTCTACCATTAACATTGTTTCACACTCTACCATTAACATTGTTTCACTCTCTACAATTAACATTGTTTCACTCTCTACCATTAACATTGTTTTACACTCTACCATTAACATTGTTTCACACTCTACCATTAACATTGTTTCACTCTCTACCATTAACATTGTTTCACACTCTACCATTAACATTGTTTCACTCTCTACCATTAACATTGTCGAGCTGAATGTGTTTTCAAAGGTCATTGTAATGGTTAGTAGCTTATAGTAATTATAATTATTAATATATTTTTTTTCACGTTTTGAGTGCGTTTAACGACATTTTTGACAGATAAGAGTTTCTAAAAGATTATTACAGGGTTATAATATATTCTCGTTTTTAGTTTATGTTTTAATTACAGGCCAATGTATTAAGAAGCTACAAGCAAGCATCGCGTTTTTATATAAGCTTCAGAACACCAGACATTCATAAGGATTACTTTGATAATTTTGGTGTTGAAATGCATGATATATTCAATCCTATGTAACAATATAGTTAAAATAAATTATATTTTCACAGTATGTAACAATTCTGCAGTGAACCTATTAAGACATTTTTCTTAACATATAACTGAAACTATGGTACTTTTTCTTAACGATTCATGTATTCTTTTCCCACTTAAACAAAAATAAAGTATCATGTGTAAAGTGTACGAGATTCCAGCGTGTAGTTCACAAAAGTCGAGAAAATTTCAGACACGTCTTGAATAGCTTCTTCAGACCTACATCGACAAGTAGAGAAGAGATTACAAACTTCAAGTGGTATGTTAAAGAACGTGCCACTTACCTAACCTTATCTTCTCAACTGTTACGTGTATCATGCTGCTCTGTTAAAATTCTTACAAACATGTTTCAACAAAAGATTGATATAACTCACGATTCTTAAAACAACAATACTGAGAAAATTGGCAAACTTTTGATAAGACTCATAGTGAAGAGAAATCTACGAAACACGTGGACAAACTAAAATATAACACCTGGCTGTAGCTGTAAGTTCCAACAACACGTGGAGAAACCGAAATAAAACATCTAGCTGTAGCTGTAAGTTCCAACAACACGTGGACAAACCGAAATAAAACATCTAGCTGTAGCTGTAAGTTCCAACAACACGTGGACAAACCGAAATAAAAC
>NW_013670313.1:71283-76518 GCF_000517525.1 Limulus polyphemus
AACAACACCTGGACAAACCAAAATATAACACCTAGCTAAAGCTGTAGCTTTCTACAACACCTGGACAAACCGAAATAAAATACCTAGCCGTAGTTGTAAGTTTCAACAGCACGTGGACAAACCAAAATATAACACCTAGCTGTAGCTGTAAGTTCCAATAACACGCAGACAAACCGAAATAAAACACCTAGCTGTAGCTGTAAGTTCCAATAACACGTGAACAAACCAAAGTAAAACACCTAGCTGTAGCTGTAAGTTCCAACAACACCTGGACAAACCAAAATATAACACCTAGCTGAAGCTGTAGCTTTCCACAACACCTGGACAAACCGAAATAAAATACCTAGCCGTAGCTGTAAGTTCCAACAACACATGGAGAAATCAAAATAAAACACCTAGCAGCAGCTTGAAGTTCCAACAACACATGGAGAAATCAAAATAAAACACCTGTCTGTATCCTGACCAAAATAAGAACAATAGTTGATATAGCAATTTGTCAGTTCAGATTTTCTTCCTGTCCAACGGAATAGTTTTTTGTGTTAGATATTTCTTCCTGTCCAACAGAATAGTTTTTGTTTTAAATGTTTCTTCCTGTCCAACAGAATAGTTTTTGTGTTAAGTGTTTCTTCCTGTCCAACAGAATAGTTTTTCGTGTTAGGTGTTTCTTCCTGTCCAACAGAATAGTTTCTTTGTGTGTTAGGTGTTTTTCCTGTCCAACAGAATGTTTTTTTTGTGTTAAGTGTTTCTTCCTGTACAACAGAATAGGTTTTTGTGTTAGTAGTTGATTTGGAATTTTTTTTTTTTTCAAATTTCACATAGACCCATAAAAGTCTAACTGCATATAACCATTCCTAACTTTGAAGTGATAGAAGGCAGTTAATCAAAAGTCCCCACTGATCGATTAATGTGAGTTGATGAACATTTTTACGACAACGAGTCGCGAACCATGAATCCTATGATTTCGAGTCCGTGCACACTAACCGCTAAGCCACGCTCGTCTCAGATGTAAAGAAAAAAGAAGATATCGTCGTATTGGCATTATCGAGAATAATCTTTAAAATAATCAACTGAGCATTTTGAATCGTATCGTAATGTTTAGTTCTTCAGCGATGCGTGTTTTAAATGCGAGAACGATGTTGCTTCATATGCTGCAGGAGATATGGCGTAGTTGTATGTGATACAAAAGAACGGAAAGATTAGGCAGAAACCGAGAACACGAGGCCCACATGACATAGTGTAGAGTACAAATGTACAGTTTTCACACAAAATAGATTTAACCTGTACACATTTCCGCTAAGAATGAAAAGAATATACCACGTGATCATTTGTTGTTAGGGGATGCATTTTTAATGATAAAATATAGTTCAAATAACTCTGTTAGCCCGATGACACATTCAGTACCCTTGATAAGTTTCGTTGTTCCTAGCTGTCATTAATATTTACGATTACTCCGCGGTTGTGGGTCTTCGTAATTAAGTACCAACTTTGTGGGTCTTGGTGATTAAGTACCAACTTTCAAAATGCTTTTCAAGAGATCGCTGTTTTGGAAAATTAATTTCACGCGTGGATGGCGAATGTATTGCTCTTGCTAGATGTGTCTACAAAATGTCTGACTGTTAATTGTTGTTTTTTTGCCTCAAATTTTAGAAAAGTAACAACTTAGGGGCAGGAAATTTTGGTGCTCATTTAATTCTGTAGACAGAAGGAATAAAAAAAGGAAACTATTGACTATATAAAACAAAAAAATTAGGCATTTCTCAGGATGAATTATGTAAAATTTTACGTGTCAAAAATATTGAATAACATTCGACGACTAACTGATTTCCAAAAATAGAGCCACTGTCATGGCAAATCGCAAGTAGTGACAAGTTTCATTTCAAGAATTGTACTTATTGTACACTTATTTCAAATGTACAGTGTCAGGAATATTGTGTTCCAAACTAGAAACGTTCTCTACCAAACCGCCTAGTGCCTGTGTATCGAAGTTTTAGTGTGGTCTAAACTAGAAACGTTCTCTACCAAACCACCTCGTGCCTGTGTATAGAAGTTTTAGTGTGTTTTAAACTAGAAGCGTTCTCTACCAAACCACCTAGTGCCTGTGTATAGAAGTTTTAGTGTGTTTTAAACTAGAAGCGTTCTCTACCAAACCACCTAGTGCCTGTGTATAGAAGTTTTAGTGTGTTTTAAACTAGAAGCGTTCTCTATTAAACTTCCTAGTGCCAGTGTATAGAAGTTTAGTGTGTTCTAAACTAGAAGCGTTCTCTACCAAACCACCTAGTGCCTGTGTATCGAAGTTTTAGTGTCTTAAACTAGAAGCGTTCTCTACCAAACCACCTAGTGCCTGTGTATAGAAGTTTTAGTGTGTTTTAAACTAGAAGCGTTCTCTACCAAACCACCTAGTGCCTGTGTATAGAAGTTTTAGTGTGTTTTAAACTAGAAGCGTTCTCTACCAAACCACCTAGTGCTTGTGTATCGAAGTTTTTCTTTTAGTTTTTGATCTATTAAGGTGATTTTCTCTAATTCAAACGTTGCTCCAGTTGCTGAAGTTTGAACTGATTTTTACGCCACTATTCCGACGTAATAGTAAAATACAACTCAGCATAAAATGGAAAATATTCTCTAAAGGTAAGAAAAATAGAGAAAAAAGATGTTATTTCATTTTTGATCTGATTAACTTTCATTCTCACAAGACATTGTTTGTTGTTTATTAATAGGACATTTAATGCAACGTGGGTCAGGAAGAGAAACATTAAAAAAAAACATGTCTGACAAGTTGAACCTCGATAACCCCCCAATACACGTAATAGCTCAGCTCGTGGCGTAACACGCGATATCTTTATCTTACGTGATTTACAAATTTCTTATTAAAATTAACTACGTCATTCATATATTTGAGGTGGATTTTAAACAAAACATATAATACTTAAGTAAGAGACACATTATGTTAATATAACAATAGGCAGGCAAACAAGACGTTTATTGATTGTGGAAGAAGACAGACCATGTTGAAACATGTACTACGTTCCACCATCAATAAGATTCTTCATTATGCTAATAAATAGTTGTTTGTTTATAAAAACCCTTTGAGGTCAATATATGTACATCCTTTTGCCCTCATAGTGGCTCAGCGGTAAGTCTGAAGGCATATAATGATAAAAACCTGATTTCGATACCCGCGGTAGACACAGTACAGATTGTGCAACTCTATGCTTAACTACATATAAACGAAAAACGTCCTTTGTGTGGAACTAGTAGTGGTTTCCAGCATTTGCTATCTTGTGTAGATCCTCTCGTGTTTCAGGTGTGGAGATTACATCTGGGAAATGTAGGAGATATCTGATTAACTTTAAACATTCTTGGGCGGGCGTGATTTAGTGGTTAGCGTGCACGGACTGAGAATACATTTACTTTTTATATCATATTCAGGATATCTTTACTATGTTGTTCGATAAACATAAATATATTTCACAATAAAAATAATTTCAATAAATAAATCATAGGTTAGCAAGTTATGCTACAACTTGGTATTTGTTTAGAAATTATAAAAAGCAATTCGTTGAGTATTTCAATAAAGCACTGCCTCGCGACAGTTTATACAACCCAGTAAAATTCATCGGTTTAAATACAGAGTAGAATATTTGTTTTTTTTAAACACTTTAAATAAACTAGAAGTTAAACCTGGAACATATGGCAACAGTAAACTTTCCTTTTTAATTTTATCATAACTCGGTTTTAAAGTAATACCTTGATTCATTATTATCACATTAGTGAATTTCTTAACTGCTCCATCTACAATAGTTGAGTTAAATCCTCTTTCAACTGCTATATATTTCATTAGCAACAATTCATTTTTAAGACTTCTTGTTTTGTACATATCTTCAACATTTTGTGTGAAATGTAGATATTTTATGTGTTTCAGTATGACCTGATTCCTAGTGTGGTGACGTAAACAAAAGTTTTCCAATAAATAGATGTTTTTAACTTCCATTGTTCATTCCTTTTTAGTAATACATCTAAAAAACACAAACGATTATTTTTGTCAATTTCATACATGAATTGTATAGGAGATTCTATGCTATTTAAATAGTTTACAAACTCTGTTAATGCCTTGTAACTATATTACCACACCAAGAATGTGTCATCTACATTCCTTATCTAAATATCACATTTACATTTTGCACCATTTATGGCTTTCGTTTTAAACACACATCCATATATATGTCCCATAATAATGGTGAAAGTGGGGATCCCATCGCTAAGCCTTCATTTTGTGTATAAAATATTGTTAACCTTAAAAAATGGATTCTTTACACAAACCTTTGTTAGATTAATTATATCTATAATTTCAACTTCTGAAGTTTTATTTTGTAACAATGTGTTTTCGAAACATTCAGTTCTATTTTCTACTGGAAGTTTTGTAAATAATGATACTACATATAACAACACTAAGAAATCTTCCTTATTCAACTTTACATTTTTGATTTTCTCTACAAATTCTAAAGCATTTTTAACTGTATATTATTTTTTTATTTCTCAAACAAATATGTTTCTGTGCTATATATTTGGCTATTTTATGTGATGGTGTACCTACAGTCAGTACTATTGATATAAAACTGATATTCATTTTATGCATTTATGTATGCATAAAATCTTGGAGTAATATAGTTAGCTGTAATAAATCTACTCTGTTAAAGTTAAACAGTTTTAATATCTGTTTTTTTACTAATTCATGATGATTATGTGTACGGTTGTACTTACTTTTTCATTAGTACCCTCATTTAAAAAATCTGAGATTTATACAGAAATGTAAACTTACACACAGGTAATATGATCAAGTGTTAGGTATCTGCTTGTTTGTTAGTTTCTGGTAGAAATTCTTTCCGAGGAACTTCAGCGATACAGATCTTTTCTTGATTAAACCAGTTTATTCTTTTTCAATACACACTTTTAGTACACAGTAATTCCATAGACAGTATGTTTCTCGTCACTTTAAACTTAACAACTTTTACTATACACGCTATAAATCACAGCGATTCACAATCTCGATGATTTTGCTCTCTACGAGTGCAAAACACATACTTTACTATTACCCAAAACTCAGTGACTACTGTTCGCTTAACTATCGCACATTCATTAATTGTTGGCTTTCTCTGCCAGGCTTAAATACTAACGAAGAGGGCATCTCGAATACACTCGGGCCTGCCCCCAGTGGCACAGTGGTATGTCTGCGGACTT
>NW_013670313.1:77424-80450 GCF_000517525.1 Limulus polyphemus
TAATTAACAATAACTTAATTAAATGTACAGAATTTACAAACACAAAAATAAAACACAACAAAGTATTTTAATCTTACAGAACGTTTCTTCTTTTGTACTGGTCTCCGTCTTATTGGCTTCTGCTTTACGTGGAATTCACCTGCTCCATAAGAAATGTCCCATTATCAGTAGCAGTCACATCAGTGATAGTAACTTCATTAATGGCTTCACTGTTTTCCCTCTCAAAACCGGGTAGAGTTTCTTCTCAAACAGTGGCTTTTTCAGTTGACACGTCTTCAGGAGCGTCATTTGTTCTGTTGTTAATATCGTTCCAACTGAAATGTTCTGGACCGTGATATGCCCGTTGGCATGCACCACCTTCGGCTTACCTCGCCGACCACATTTTATTCGGAAAGTCACGTCTGACAGACGATTCTCTATGTCATATGGGCCTTCCCATGGAGAAGACAACTTAGGAGACTTCCCCTTGGTCTTCCTGGGATTATAAAACTGTGCCTTGTCTCCTGGCACAAAGCTGACTCCAGTAGATTTCTTATCATAACATAGCTTCATGTAATCAGCAGACGATATTAAGTTTAAATGCACTTGATGGTGATTATCATCCATCCTTTCCGATAACACTTTCACGAACTCTGACAAATTTTCAGGCAACTCTTTGTAAGGTGGGCGTCTTGTTATCAGGTCCACTGGCAATCGA
The DNA here is from genome assembly GCF_000517525.1 of Limulus polyphemus. Classification (NCBI taxonomy): domain Eukaryota; kingdom Metazoa; phylum Arthropoda; class Merostomata; order Xiphosura; family Limulidae; genus Limulus; species Limulus polyphemus. Next base: position 78,122 of record NW_013670313.1, read on the forward strand.
AGTTCCCGACCAAACATCAGCTTTGCTGGAGTATATCCAGTAGCTTCGTGCTCTGCTGTTCTATAGGCCATCAACAGTGGAGGGAGTAAAACATCCCAGTCATCTTGGCGGCTATTACAAAACTTTGCAAATTCCTGTACCAGTGTCCAGTTGTACTTTTCTACCATCACATCAGACTGTGGGTAGAGTGGCGTTGTCCTGGTGTTTTGTATGCCAAACATCTTGCAGCATTCATGGAACACAGCTGATTCAAAGCTACTGCCTTGATCCGAATGCAGTTCGTATGGCATACCAAATCTGAAGAAGAAATTACTAATAGCCGAAGCTTCCTGATTTGGTATTTCATATGCCTCAGGCCACTTGGTGAAATAATCCAACACCACACAAATGTAATTGTTTACAGCACGAGTCTGGAGCAAAGACCAGCAATATCAATGGCTACTCTTTCCATTGGTGCACCAACTTGAGATAACTTCATTGGAGCACGCCCCTTATGCTTGGGTCAACATGTACTGCATGTCCTGCACCATTCTTCCACATCTTGCCTCATACCTATCCAGTAAAATCTCTGTCGTAGGTGACTTAATGTATCTAATTCACTTTGAAATTGACTAATATTTTCCGTTGTACTTCATGCTGATGTTGTACCCTCTCTCCTTGTTCTTCTTGCCACTGTTGCTGACTTTTCTGTATTTGTTGGAGACTTTCTTCCTGTTTCCTTTCTTGTTCCAGTTTCTAATGGTGCTAGTTTTCGTGCCACTGCTGTAGTCTCTCTTCTTGTTTATTTTCTTTCTCCTCCAACCACTGCTGTAGTCTCTCTTCTTGTTTATCTTATTTCTCCTCCAACCACTGCTGTAGCCTCTCTTCTTGTTTCTTTTCTTTTTCCTCCAAAAGCTGCTGTAATCTCTCTTCTTGTTTCCTTTCTTTCTCCTCCAACCACTGCTGTGATCTCTCTTTTTTTATTTTCTTTCTCCTCCAACCATTGCTGTAGCCTATCTTCTTGTTTCTTTTCTCGTTCCTCTTGTTCCTTTTCTTTTTCCTCCAAAAACTGCTGTAACCTCTTTTCTTGTTTATTTTCTCGTTCTTCTTGTTTCTTTTGCTGTTCTTGTATTGCTGCCATCAAATCTGCTAAGTCATAGTTTAATTTTCTCTTTCGTCCTACTCTCTTACACCAATTTGTTACGTATCTGCTTGTTTGTTAATTTCTGGTAGAAATTCTTTCCGAGGAACTTCAGCGATACAGATCTTTTCTTGATTAAACCAGTTTATTCTTTCTCGATACACACTTTTAGTACACAGTAATTCCACAGATAGTATGTTTCTCGTCATTTTAAACTTAGCAACTTTTACAATACACGCTATCAATCACAGCGATTTAAAATCTCGATAAGTTTGCTCTCTACGAGTGCAAAACACACACTTTACTATTACCCAAACTCCGTGACTACTGTTCACTTAACTATCGTACATTCATCAATTGTTGGCTTTCACTGCCAGGCTTAAATACTAACGAAGAGGACATCTCTAATACACTCGGGCCTCCCGATTATTCATGATCATTCGAGAAATTCATCACGTGACACCAGGGTCACGTGACTTCCGCTGTCGTAACACAAGCTAAGAAAAAATAAATATAACACTTATGTCTTGCAAGTTCACTCCTCTTGATGACGTGGTAAACATGTACAATCCACACTTTAGAAATGTGTTTATCGATTTTAACGTTTTGTATATTTTCTTATTATTTTAACGTTGTGTATTTTTTATTTATTATTTTAAGGTTGTGTGTTTTTTAACGTTTTATATTGTCTATTTATTATTTTAACGTAGTGTGTTATTTATTTCTTATTTTAACGTTGTGTGTAGTCTATTTATTATTTTAACGTTGTGTGTTGTCTATTTATTATTTAACGTTGTGTGTTGTCTATTTATTATTTTAACGTTGTGTGTTGTCTATTTATTATTTTAACGTTGTGTATTGTCTATTTATTATTTTAACGTAGTGTGTTATTTATTTCTTATTTTAACGTTGTGTGTAGTCTATTTATTATTTTAACGTTGTGTGTTGTCTATTTATTATTTTAACGTTGTGTGTTATTTATTTAGTATTTTAACGGAGTGTGTTGTCTATTTATTATTTCAACGTTTTGTGTTGTCTATTTACTATCTTAACGTTTTGTGTTGTCTATTTATTATTTTAACGTTTTGTGTTGTTTATTTATTATTTTAACGTTATACTCAAGTCCCAAGAAAATTATAACTATAGCCATTTTCATTTATTCATTGTACTTACTGAAACGAGTTTTTACATTATGTATAGAAAGTGTTG
>NW_013670313.1:80515-86030 GCF_000517525.1 Limulus polyphemus
AACTATAGCCTTTTTTATTTTTTCATTTTTCTTACTGAAACGGGTTTTTAAATTTTTTTTAGAAAGTGTTTTTTTTTTTGGGGGGGGGGTATTAATTTACGTAACACTTATTGACAGGTATTATTAATTAGCTGTAATGTGTTTAATAATTAGCAGGTCGTTTTCACTTATCATTTGGAGTATGGCTTATATCAAGCAATTTGTTTTTATAGATGTATGTAAAACGTATAGTTGTATAAAATGAACCTTTATCAGAACTTCTTATGCAGTTCATGGGTGTAGCTTCTTATACAACATGTTCAACAGTTTCATTTCACACATATATGTAACAACACTAATCTTCAATTTTACATATTCAGGTGTTTCGAGTCGCCACAATATCCCCCCCCCCCAACCTGGAACAGTATTTTCAATCAGTAAATACAACTTAAGTTACAATTAAAATACATGGTAGCCCAAAACCTAGTTAGTTTATTTCTACGCTGAACAATGGGCTAACTGAGCTGTGGTTACCGTAGGTATTGATCCATGATATTTATGCTTATAAGACGTCAACCTAACTGGTGAACCACCGAGAATCCTAAAATTTAGTTGCCCCGCAATTAAACCTATTCTGTTATATTTAACACTTGACTTGGTGCACGAAACCCTTCAGTTATTTATAAGCATGTGAAGCAAGAAATATTCTCTCTCACACACAACATGTTAAAGTAATAATCTCTCTCTAACATAAACATGTTAAAGTAATATTCTCTTTTTCTCACATACAATTGTTAAAGTAATATTCTCTTTCTCTCACATACTCATGTTAAAGTAATATTCTCTCTCACACATATACACATGTTAAAATAATATTCTCTCTCTCTCCACATACTCATGTTAAAGTAATATTCTCTCACACACATACACATGTTAAAAATATTCTCTCTCACTTATACACCTGTTAAAGTAATATTCTCTCTCTCTCACACATACATATGTTAAAGTAATATTCTCTCTCTCACACACATACACATGTTAAGGTAATATTCTCTCTCTCTCACACATACACATGTTAAGGTAATATTCTCTCTCACTAACATAAACATGTTAAGGTAATATTCTCTCACACACATACACATGTTAAGGTAATATTCTCTCTCTCATATACACTTGTTAAAATAATATTCTCTCTCACACACACATACACATGTTAAAAATATTATCTCTCACACATACACATGTTAAAGTAATATTCTCTCTCTCTCTTACATTGTTGTATAATGTTACATTTTAGTTATATTCTGTTTCAGAAGAACGAATAGTTTTATAACACATCTTAGATACTTTGGAGTTCTTTTATTTTTTTTATTTTTGATTCTTCTGTCCCTTATTTTCTCCACCATGTTTTCTACTGCAGTTTGTCGACATATGCAGAAACTTCAGTTTGGTACTTGTTAGCAAAAATAAATAAATTGTTGTTGAATTTCATTCAGCATAACCTATAGTAACTTCAGATTCCATACACTTGAGTGTGTTGACAATGATATGTAAACTTGTCACATTTTTTGCTGATCGAATTTAGCGAATGTTTCACTGTTATTCAGTATATGCATGTGTGTGGCCATCAACAAGGAAAATTTTAAACAAGTAACTGAAAACTCCAATTTACTCAGTAATAAACTTGGTAAAATAAATAATAATACGTGAAGAATGTATGTCTGTGAAACCCCAACAATTAAACAGGAACGATGAGAAAAAAGCCAATAAAAACGAGATGAATAATTTCTGACAGCTACAACTAACTCCTAAGAATGGAGAACTGGTACAGATATATATGTATTATTATTATTATTGAAATGTATTTATATGAGATATGGACCCTAGTAAAATTTCGGCCATCTTGTAATTTAAAATGGTGTTTAGAAGTCAGTTTCTAACCACAACTTTAACCTTAGTTAAACTCTGTAATGTTAGGGATATTTAGAACAAATTGAAAGAGTTGAAAGTTCTAGTTGAACTGGAAGATTCTTGATTAGATTTGTAAATTATTGATAATTGGAATTATTTTGAAATGAAGAGTTATAAATTGCTTAATAGAGATTATAAAAACAACCAAAATAACCTCACAAAACACAATAATCACATTTGACGTATCCAACCAGTGGCACGCTACAGATACTCTGCTAACAGCTTGAAAATGGTCCAACTCTTAAGGAACACATCCAACTGACAACAAAATTTGTAATGTCGAAGAAGCTAACAACAATGGAAGAAGAACACAGTAAACCCAAAACAATGTACATCCAGGATGTTAGAAAAACACGTAGGTTCAATAAGTCTTGATAGAAATGAATAAAAACCTTATAACCGGAGTGCTTTCGAAAGGTGGGGCAAAGAAGAAAGGTCCACTTTTCGAAAGCGTTCGGGTTATAGGGTTTATATTCTTTTCAGTGGACATCCAGAACACTTGATAAAAAAGAAGATGAACACCGGATATAAATAAGTAAACAATTACAAACATAGATCCATATTTCCCTATGTCAGATGTCTCTATTTGTTTATGACAAACCTACTGAGGCTATCTGCCGCCGTCCCTAATTTTGAACTTCCGCTCACAGGGAAGGCAACCAACCGGCAATAACCCCAACCAACTCATGGGGTACTATTTACTTTCTAATGCCTCTACAGTTGAAAGGACGAGCATGTTTGGGGCCGTATTTCGGTTCCGTGACGAGGTCTCTGAAACCATACAGAGCACATATGGAAAATATAAAGTCAGAGCAATCTTCAGAAACTACAAGACAATACGATCGTAATTAGTACACATGAAACCATCTAAATACCCAATGGATATAAAACAATACGATCGTAATTACTACACATGAAACCATCTAAACACCCAATGGATATAAAACAAAACGATCGTAATTAGTACACACCAAACCATTCAAACACCCAATGGATATAAAACAATACGATCGTAATTAGTACACACCAAACCATTTAAACACCCAATGGATATAAAACAATACGATCGTAATTAGTACACACCAAACCATCTAAACACCCAATGGATATAAAACAATACGATAGTAATTAGTACACATCAAACCATTTAAACACCCAATGGATATAAGACAATACGATCGTAATTATTACACACCAAACCATTTAAACACCCAATGGAGAGGGGAAAAAATTTATTCATGGCATCCCATGTGAATGTGGATTCTAATAAACAGCATGAGTTCAAATGTGGGAGGACATATAAGGCTCCGCAACACTTTCTGTAACATAGAAGACAATGAACTGGAATCCCACTAAAATAATAGGATATGAACCACACTAGAAAATATAAAAAGATAAAAGAAGCCTAACTGATAAAAACTAAAAACAGACGTCAGCAGAACATGGAAATCCCTCTTCAAAAAATTCCATAACGCACTAGGTTTCCATGAAAAGAAATCTATGAACGGAATCCAATTTCTACCAATATATACACACGTGAAGTCCTCCTTAGAACGTCTATGAAAACGGAAACACGTTAATAACCGAAAAGTAAGACAAAACTATTAAGATATTAAAAACAGTTACTGGTTGATAATTAGACTTGGGTAATAGTTTTGGAATGATGTTTTTTTAAGGAAGTCGGGTGGTTCCTTACACAAAGGACAAACTAGAGCCTATTAGGATTGAAAACATAAAAATGTCAAAAAGTGGAATCTTTATGGGTTATGATCAGGGGATTCAATGATAGGAAGGTTTTAATTGGCAGTTGTTATGCACCTACTGATCGTATAGAAGAAATAAATGATATCAGGATTGTTAGTGATGATATAATTATAGGAGATAAATGATATCATGGTTGTTAGTAATGATATGATTATAGGAGGTAAATGATATAAGGATTGTTAGTAATAATATGATTATAATAGATTAATTATATCAGGGTTGTTAGTAATGATATGATTATAGGAGGTAAATGATATCATGGTTGTTAATAATGATATGATTATAGGAGGTAAATGATATCAAGGTTTTTAGTAATGATATAATTATAGGAGGTAATTGATATCAGGGTTGTTAGTAATGATATAATTATAGGAGGTAAATGATATCAGGGTTGTTAGTAATGATATAATTATAGAAGGTAAATGATATCAGGGTTGTTAGTAATAATATGATTATAATAGATTAATTATATCAGGGTTGTTAGTAATGATATAATTATAGGAGGAAAATGATATCAGGGTTGTTAGTAATAATATGATTATAGGAGATAAATGATATCAGGATTATTAGTAATGATATAAATATAGAAGACAAATGATATCAGGGTTCTTAATAATTATATTATTATAGGAGTTAAATGATATCAAGGTTGTTAGTAATGCTATAATTATGGGAGATAAATGATATCAGGGTTGTTAGTAATGATATGATTATAGGAGATAAATGATATCAGGGTTGTTAGTAATGATGTGATTATAGGAGATAAATGATATCAGGGTTGTTAGTAATGATATGATTATAGGAGATAAATGATATCAGGATTATTAGTAATGATATAATTATAGGAGATAAATGATATCGAGGTTGTTATTGATTATATAATCTAATTTCAGACAGATTGATTGGGATTATATGGAAGCAAGCAGCAAAAAAACAGTGTTGTGTCTTTAACGTTAAGCAAAAAGCTACACAACGGGCTGTCGGTGCTCGTACCGAACCTTTAATTTCAGAGCTCTCCCCCCTTCCCCCCCGAGCCCCTAATGAAAATTTGATTGCAGGAGTTGAAGTAGGGGAACACATGAGGAAAAGTGATCATTGTATAATTTTGTTAGATATTTTGGCACATGTTGAGATAAAAAAAAATTTGTTCTCAATTTTCAAATAGCCAAATTTGAGGCCATGAGACAAGAATTTAGGACAATGAGGTGAAAGGGGACCTAGGACAGAATTGGGATATTTAAATATATTACTTTCTATTACAAATAGGCATGTTTCTAAAAAATAAAGAAGAAAAGAAAAAAAGGATTATCTAATCTAATTTGGTTATTAGAAACATAAATATTGTTACGTATCTGCTTGTTTATTAATTTCCGGTAGAAATTCTTTCCGAGGAACTTCAGCGATACAAGTCCTTTCTTGATTAAATCAGTTTATTCTTACTCTATACAAACTTTTAGTACACAGTAATTCCACAATCAGTACGTTTCTCGTCACTTTAAACTTAACAGCTTTTATAATACACGCTATAAATCACAGCGATTCACAACCTCGATAGCTTCGCTCTCGAAGAGTGCAAAACACACACGAGCTCAAAACAGAATCGTAAATTATCCGAAACTCACCGTAACTACTGTTCGCTTAGCTTCTGGCTTTTCTCTGCCAGGCTTATATACTAACAAAGAGGCGTCTCCAACATTCGCGGAATTCCCTGATTATTCGAGAAATTCACCCCGCATGCTCCCAGCGTCACGTGACTTCTGCTGTCGTAACACTGCACCTTCCTTAGTATTGTTCGTTTGGT
>NW_013670313.1:86104-87669 GCF_000517525.1 Limulus polyphemus
AATTAAAATACAACAAAGTCTCTTAATTTTACAGGAAGTTTCTTCTTTCGTACTGATCCCCATCTTACTGGCTTCTGCTTCACGTGAGATTCGTCTGTTTCATCAGGAAATGTCCCATTATCGGTAGCAGTCACATTATTAACGGCTTCACTGTTTTCCCTCTCAAAACCGAGTAGAGTTTATTCTCCAACAGTGGCTTTTTCATGTGACACGTCTTCAGCAGTGTCATTTGTTCTGTTGTTCATTTTGTTCCAACTGAAATGTTCTGGACCACGATAATACCAGAACCTGTTGGCATGCACCACCTTCGGCTTACCTCGCCGACCACATTTTATTCGAAAAGTCACGTCTAAGTGATGATCCACTATGTCATATGAGCCTTCCCATGGAGAAGACAACTTAGGAGACTTCCCTTTGGTCTTCCTGGGATTATACAACCACACCTTGTCTCCTGGTACAAAGCTGACTCCAGTAGATTTCTTATCATAACATAGCTTCATGGAATCAACAGACGATATTAAATTTGAATGCACTTCATAATGAATATCATTTATTCTATCAGATAACACTTTCACAAACTCTGGCACGTTTTCAGGCAACTCTTCATAAGGTGGGTGTCCTGTTAACAGATCCACTGGCAACCGAAGTTCCCGACCAAACATCAACTTTGCTGGAATGTAGCCAGTGTCTTCATGCTTTGCTGTTCCATAGGCCATCAACAGTGGAGGAAGTAAGACATCTCAGTCATTTTGGCGGGTATTACAAAACTTTGCCAGTTCCTGTCCCAGTGTCCAATTGTACTTTTCTACTTGATATAACTTTATTGGAGCACGTCCCTTATGCTTGGGTCCCTATTTAGCACAACATGTATACACTGCAGGTCCTGCACCATTCTTCCACATCTTTCCTCATGCCTATCCAGTAAAATCTCTGCTGTAGTTAACTCAATGTCTTCTTAACTCCAAGATGTCCTTCTGTTAAATTATCATGGGATTGATGCAGCACAACTTTCTCGGTATAACCGTTTGCCAGGTCGTCACTTTCCCATCTGCAGTTTCCCATCGCCGGAGAAGAATACCATCTTCAAGCTTCAACTGGTCCCATTGTGTGCCCAATAGTTCTTTGTCACAGGGATTAAGCTAGACACCTTCTCCCAAGCAGAACACAAAACACTTGCTTCTAGAAAACCAATTATTGGCTTCAAATCTTGGTCTATCTCTTGTTCTGCTTTAATATCTATAATTGGTTCCACTTCACCATCATCAACTCCTTCAGTCACTCTGACTTCAGCTTGATGGCACCTGGTTAGTTCAACCTCTCTTTTGTAGCAATGTCTGCAATCATTTTTGCAGGGTCTTTGGCTCAGTCCGTCGGCATTTCCATGTGATTTTCATTCTCTGTGTTCAATATCATAATTATACTGATCTAACTTTCAGATCCAATGTGCCAGTTGTCCCTCTGGGTTCTTTAATCATTTTAACCAGCGTAATGCAGCATGATCTGTCCTAATGGTAAACTTGGTACCATAGAGGTAAGGGTGGAAATATGTCAGACTCTTTACTATA
>NW_013670314.1:0-9518 GCF_000517525.1 Limulus polyphemus
AGTTATCAAACATTTCTTAAAAAAAAACTTATTATTTTATGTTATTTTCAGTAATTAATCTCTGTATGGGTTCAGTAGATTTGACTGATCTCATAACCACCATAAAAAATTAGGAAATAAATATAAGTTATGCCTCTTTCATTCTAGAATGAACACAAAAATATAAATGTTTAGACTAAATAGCTTAAATCTCATAACATTATACATTTATATATATTTATTATTTTTATTATACTGACCTTTCAGCCGTGGCTAGCTAACAATACAGAAGTTACAATGACGCGGTTGACATGCACTCGTGTTACCGTATCAAACATAAAACTGACCTTTATTGTGAACAAAGTAACTTGTCTTGGCTGTGGTTAGTAGTTCTGTAAAATGCATTCACATTTCAATTATTATACATTATATATGTATATAGATTATTGCTATCTTGAAATAAGTTCTTAAACGTATTTTTCTTAAAACATAGAACAGTAAATAAAGAAGTAAAGCAAACAATTATATCTTCTAGTGACCTTTGTACTTAGTTGCTGCTTAATGTAGGTTACTAAGCCTTCAAAGAAATTGCACATGGAGGATATGAAAGAAAAAAAATTTTTTAGGTTTTATATATGCATTTGAATAACCAAAAAAATCATAAATTACTACATCAATACAATATAATTCCACTGTAATTTATTAATCTTTGTAACTAAGCTGTATTTTAGTCTTAAAATATGAAATTTTGAGCAGACTAAATACACAACCTATCTCTTTGAAATCTTGGTTCAAAAGAAAGAAATGGCATCCTAAGAAAATAAATGTATGAGAAAGCCACTAGGGGACATTCTGAGCTTACAATTGATTATTCATTTCATATATAGAAGTAAGTGTATATAAGGGAGAGTTTCCAAAAATTGAAAGAGGTGGGTGGAGTGCCACTGCTTGATTTATTACATGAGCAATATCTTAGCAAATAGAAAAAGAGGATCTTATTTTGTATTGTAACTTGTCAATATCAGTAATTTGAGTTTCTAATTCATTCAAAACTATAGACTTAGTATTTTGACTTCACAAACATCTAATTTGAACCAGCGCTGCATTCAACATACCACGTGACACACAAAAATTGATGTTTATCTGTGTTGTTTTTTAATATTTACTTTTAAGAAATTGGGTAATATATAGTACTAAAATTTGAATTATAATCTACACTTTGATACAAAACTTACTGACATAAATTCCTGAAATAGTAGTTAAATAAAATTTTGAATGCGAGTCAACAAACGAGATGACATGGACTTTCACCCTGGCCCGTCTCAAAAGGGTTAATCAAACTCAGTTTTCTCAAATTTGTCTGAGGCATATTACAGGTCTCCTGCTCAATTTTTAGAAGATCTTTTCCACTTATTGACTTCTACTTTGGTAAGGTTATTGGCTTCTGCTCTCTCCTTGGTCTCACGGTTGGTCTGTTGCTGGGATCTTTTGAAGAGAGATGCCATGCTTGAGGGAGTTTGACTTCCTTCATTGGCCCTAAGAGTATCAGAGAAGCTCCTTTGTTCAGACATTCAATTTTTGCAGGTATTCCAAATTCCATGGAATTTTGGGTGGATGTGGCCCGTCTCCATTCTTTTCTTTTGACCATGGCCTCTCTCCTTTCTCAATCTTCTACCACATGTTTTCCTGTATCTCCCATTAGACTTTCCAGACCTCCTGTATCGGCTCCATGTTCTATTGGAACACAAGGGAGATTCCACCCTTATCAGCGGGTATTCTCTGCTTGTGTGGAATGCAGACTATGCCATCAGTGACTACCCTATGGGGTCTACACTTGTGGGGGCTCGAATCAGATTGTACGTGTCAGTATGAGAGTCCTTCGCCACAGATCAGTGGGTCATTCAATTTCTTCAGTTCATGTCTCCTCCTCCATTGTCTCTCATATTGGTTGTCTTTCCACTCCCCAAGGATGATCTTACATCCAGTCATCAAGCACAAGTCATCCAGCATCTTCTGCACAAAGAGGTTGTTAAGTGTGTTGACTCCTCTCTTGGGTTTTTTTATTCCCATTTGTTTGTAATACCAAAGAAGACGGGATTGGCGACCTGTCATTGACCTTTTTCTTCTCAATCGTTTCCTTCAGCATCTTTGGTTTACGATGGAGTTATTTCTTTCCCTTCGGTGGCACTTTCTTGGTTTATGGATGACGAAGTTTGATGTTGCATATGCTTATCTTTATATTCTGATCACAGAGACTTCACGTCATTATCTCCATTTTGTGCATGAAAGACGGGTTTTTCAGTTTTGTGCTCTACCATTCGGCCTTGCATTTGCCCATACGTCTTTTGCCAGATAGTCAGATCCTTTTCAAGTCATCTTCACTCATTGGGCATTCACACTCACCATTATATGGATGATTAGCTTCTTCCTGCCACTTGGCAGAACTTCATACTCAAGCTTTTTTTCATGCAAATGGGCTTGTGGAACACTCATCTCAACAGTGAGCATGATAGACCGTATAGACCTCATGGTGCAGATTTTGGATACCATTATACTTGGAAAGGCACCATTTTCAACAGAGCATGATCCATCCCCAAAAGAGATAGAACCACAACCACCGGTGGAAAAGAAGACAACTGTATTAGAACAATAGCACGTTGCATGGACTGAAGGCATTGAGGAGAAGGTTGGGCCTGATTGAGACAAGAATTGAAAAACACCTCTAAATGGATGAGGTATTGTGTGGGAGTAAGAATAGATCTTTCTCCATTTTGATGAGAAAAACAGTTTTTGCAGTTTGGGATTTCTTTTCTGTGGTATATAACATTTATTGCATCATAAATATGTTAATACTAAACCTTACACTAATTGAATAACATAAGTAAAGCAGAAAGAGTTTACTGCTCATCATTAATTTTCCTTAAACTGCCAGAATTGGGAATGGTCTGCTTTTCAAGATAAGGTTTCATGGTCACCCATTGCACTTCTCTGGTGATGCATTCTTCTAGACTCTCCAATGCATTTCTATCCCCCCCTGTTCCAGTGGATTATTGGAGCCCTTACCACTTTCCAGCTCCTCATTGCTAGGGTGGTGGATCATGGAAGAATCCTCCTCAGTGTGCATAATTCTACTCAGTCGAGAGTAGGGTGGTGGTGTTCTACCTATGTAGAAGACATGACTATCCTCTTCCCTTCTAGTTCCTACACCTAGTGTGAATGGTTGAGTTCCTCCTGGTACCACTGGTCTGGACTGGAGTTGACATCCTGATTACAGTCTTACGCACTCTAGCCACTCTACTCACACATTATTCTTCCTTTTTGATTTGGGATGGATTACATTTTCTGTCCCTTGATTGTGACACAACACCAGTTGGCTCCTCTTGGGCAACAAGTATACTTGTTTTAAATGTGGTGTGGTCTCCTACAGGTGTGTTTCCTCTCCATAGAGGTGGGTGCTCTTCAGATGCATTAGAAGGGTGCTCATCCAGGTATTTTTACACCTGTCTCTCCACCTGCTCAATGTGTGATTCTAGCTGTGACTGTGACAGGAGATAAGCAATCATATTGGAAGTTTTTTTTCCAATAGATACTTACCTTACATGCCTAATCTCGAAGTGAAGATTGAGTTCAACTGCATAGAGGGACTCAGCTGCAGTAGGAGGGTGGGTTGCTCTCCTGTTGGTGAAGGGTGTTCACATGCTAATTTGCATGCTTAAATGCAGCTGAACCACGAGGTATAAATATGGAATTAGGTGAAAGTTCAAGGCTAGTGGTGAGCAAAAATTTGTGCACTAGAGGGCAGTTAAAATGAAGAATAGCTGTAACTGTGAGAGGAGATAAATGTAATGATGATAAACATTGGAGGGTTTTTTTATTATGTTCAGTGAATCTGGTTTCTCCAACATAGAATTATGGTCAGTTATTGCACATTATTTTATAAACAATGTTGGTATTGTGTGATTCTACATAACTGTTATTTAGTAAAGACTCTAGTTTAAGGCTGGGTTTTTGAGTGAATTTGAAGTCGACAGGAATTTTATCTTTAATGGCCCTACTGTAAACCAACAACTAAGGGTACCAAGATACCTTTACCAAGCTTTTAAACAATCTCCAGTCATATATATGTGTCTATGTAAACTAGTTGTACCTGATAATGACGTAAGCTTGTCGAAAGGTTGTACAATTATATTAAACTTTCTTTCACTACCTATTTAAGCCATCTTCAAAAGTTATTTTACATTATTTGTTTTATTTATTTTATTTTTTCTTACAAACTATTAAGAGGTTTTAATTGAAAGTATTTGTGTAATTGATTTTTCTTGAGGTCCATGCAAGGTGTTATAAATAGGTTTATCCTTTAGTAAAGGCTAAAGTCTTTGGAGTTCAAAATGTGTTAATAAAAGCTTTGTCCCCCACTACAATTTTTTGTTTTTGTTTTTAGAAATGTTGTGTCCACATGGTCTTCAGGAACAGGTATGTCTTGATTTCAATTGATGTGGCTTCACACTTAGATACCTTTTTTTAAATCTTAAGTAGGGTAACATTTTTGTCAGAGAGCTTCCCTAAGTTAGAATAAATGCTGTTTTAGGATAAAAAAATATTTGTAAAAAATTTGATATGATTTGATGGTGAGGTATTTCTGTGAAAGAGCTGCCATGGCTGGGTTTTAACCTTTAAAAAGCATGACCTCTTTGTTTTTTAAGTTTCACAGGTTAAGGATAAACTTCAGCTACAGTGGTTAGGGTCTAATTTAATGTTGTAATGATATTGTTTAACAGTATTTCACACAGTGAATTTACTGATAATTATATGTAGAAAGTTTAATCTAGAAAAATAATTTTTACTGAAAACCATTCATAAGTGATTTTGTTGTATATTAATGTACATTTCAAGTAAAATTTATTTAACATGCAAATTTTCATATACCTTCTCATATTTTTGTTTCCTGTATTTATTAGTAGTTGAAATGAAATATTTTTGTTTTATTTGTATTGCACAAATGTTTTGTAAAACTGTATTAGAAAAATGTATTGATCCAAAGGTAGAAAGTACAAATCTTGTTTGACATAAACCATTCAATGAGTATAATGAGTTAGAAGTTTGTAAAGAATGTCTTTCTTCCTGAACCAGGAGGAGCTGGTGTTCTTGGAGCATTGTCTTATGCAGCTCTCACTAGTACAGGCTTAAGTCCAAGAAGAACTCTTCAAGTTATGCTTGTTATTCCAATTATGATGAGTTTAAGGTAAAATATTGAATAAAAGCAATAATAAATTATCATAACCCATAATCAGTAAATTCCAAAATATGTTGTTGATGAAACATAGTTTTGTTTTTATTTTGACTCTTGAAAAATTTTCTCTGATATTTTTAAATAATTGTCATCAGTATACGAAGAAAAAAGAAACATCACACATTCAGAATATCTTCAGATGTTAATCCATTTTCTTTAAGAGCATACTTGGCAGCTATAACTAAGGACATTATGTCTATAATTCAAAATATAGAATTTTCAGGTGGCTATTTTTAATTATTTTGTCGATTTTTGATATTTTTTGTTTTGTTTTTATGTTTTAAGTGTTACTAACTACTACCGATATTTTCTGTTGCTTTACATTGATTTTTGAGGTTTTGGTCTGTGTTACTTTATCTTAGATTTTCACAAGGAACCTGAAAAAGTCAACAACTTGTATGAAGTTGAAACTTTCAGCTCAGTTGTGCTAGATGTTCAAAATCATATTGTTTATCACCTAACACTTGATAATAATAAAAAAAGTTTTAGCTTTTAATGTTTGTGTTGGTTTGATCAAGTCTTATTTATGTTTTTTTCCTTTCCAGTTTTTTGATTATTTATTGCTGCTGCTTTAATTATTGGATAATATTGCTGAACCTTCATAATTTTAAGTTTCTGAGAAATTACTTTGATAGTTATTTTTTATTAAATATTTATTTTATATAATTCAGATTTTTTTCCAATTTCCAAGTGTTGGTATTTAATTATGAGATTTGCTGTTTTTAGAATTTTAGTTTATAGGTATTTATTAAAAATGATAACTTTTTTTTTATTATTCAATTGTTCAGTTTCTGGTATTCATTATTAACTGTTACTTTCGTTTTTGATTTATCTGTTTTTATTTATTTTTTTCAGTTTCTGGGTGTTGATTGTTCATCCGCCTTCTACTTCACTGTGGAAATATTGTACTAAGCAAGAAAATATGGAATTGTATCAACCACTTGTTCCAGAATCATCAGGAAATAATCCTACAGTATCTATAATACCTGCAAACAATTTAAGTTTAGGTCAGAAAGTAAGATTAATAAAGGTAGGTTTATATTCAAACAATTATTATTTATTCAAGAAAAATGTTGTTGAATCGGCTACAATTAAGTATGTACAGAGGTTGAGTACATTGTATTAAAACAATTGAGGAGCCTCACCACATCATTACAGACCATGATACTACATCTGTTCTTGCTCTAACTAACAACTGTGCATTTTAAGAATAGCATTGCAGCGTAGTTTCCATTCCAAATGGCTCCATTTTAAGATTTTCATATCCAAAGCACACCTTCTTCATTATGTTGTATACTGTTACTTGGGAAATGTGAACAGCTTTTGCCACTAACCTTTCTGTTCATGGATTTTCACCTTTTAGAAGACTTTTCTTACCAGGACTGGGGGTTTGATTTGTTGTAAGTCTCTTAAGGATGGTCCTGATTCCAAAAGTTAATCCATATTCCTTTCTTTTCCAATATTATAAAGTACAAGGATATCCCCATCTTTGATATTCTAAATCCCCAAACTGAATGCTTCTTAATGATCTAAATGTATGAATATTTTGCATTAAAAAAGTGGCACCACATTACTAAAACACCAAACAGTGTTAAAATGTAGTTCTGATACGTAACATCCCAACTTGACTTTTATATCTGCTGTATTTGTCACTTGACTTTGTATATTCAAAATCGTTGTAATACAACATACTCAACCCTCTTTATTTATGGATGTACAAGTTGCTTACATTTAATGCTTTTAACATATTCCAAGCTTTCATATTTTCATTTAAATGTAGTTTAATGAACTTAAGAAACAAACCACATGTTTAGAACAAAATATTAGAACAAAGACTAGAAAACTAGTTTTGACACTTTAATGTGAGTTCTTCAGTCTTATACACTCTTCTGAGATGTTGTTTTCCTGTACATATGTGAAACTTCCCTGAGGATACATGTGGTTAGGAAACAGTTCAGCTTCAAGTGATTTTCAGAAGTGTTAAACTATAGCACACTTTTAACAATACAGCTTTCAACAATACTTTATTTTAGATTATTGTCAGTTTTATATATCATTTTGCCTGGTTTTCCAGTTCAGAGAGTGATCACAGTTTTCTTGCATGGAGAAATGTGTTATTTGTGTTTCTATTTATGATAATGCTTTAGTGTTTTTTTATTCTCATGTTTAGATTGCTTCCCATTTTAATAATGTAAATTTTTTTATGTGATTGGCGTGAAACAATATCAATGCCATTTATTTTATCTTTTTATATGGTTTTGTTCGAAGTCAGTTTGTTTTTAATAGTGTTGAAGTACTTGTAAGTAACAAGAAAATCGTTTTGCTTGAGGATTCTCTGAGCCATCATTATTGTATAAAACTGAAAATGACATAAAATGAAGTTACGTTGAAAGCTGTATTAATAAAAGTGTACCAGACTTTAACACTTCTGAAAGCTCTTCAACTGAAATGTTTCCTACCCATGTGTATCCCCAAGGGAACTTCACAATCAGGTATCACCTAAAGTATGCTGGTGAATTTCTTCTCAGAAGCATGTGTGGGACTGAAGAGTTCAAATGAAAGTTTCAAAACTAGTTTTCAAATCCTTGTTGTAACATTTCATTCAAAAATGGTAGTTTATTTTATGTTTGTTTGGTTCATATATATTGTGTATTTTACACTACTAAATGTATTTTTTTTTGTAAATCAATTTATTTTGAACATTATAGTAAGTTAATGTGTTGTAAATGTTGGATTTAATATTTTTTATATGTGATTTTGTGTAAAAGATTTTTTCTCGTTACTATATAAATTTAACAGAGTTTAATATATAGATACCTCATATAATGTAAGGAAATAGCTCATATTATGTTAATTTCATCATCGTCATGAATATTTGGTTTCGTTAGTTAAAAAGTTAAATTACAGTTATTAAAATCACATATTTGCACTTTAGATGGTGTTTGTTCTTGTTAATGCAAATGTATATTTTTGTATTTTACGGTGTATGTTTTATCATATACAATTAATGATAACATTCATTATAACTCATTTCATTACTTGTAAGTTTTTTGAGCTTCCAACTATTTATGTTATATTCTTCTGTTATTAAAGTTTATTTATATAGTTGTAGTTACTGAAGTTTATATTTTTCTTATATATTTCTATTGCATTGAAGTCTATATTTCTGTTGTATTCTTCTAAGTGATTCATCAAAAGTAAATCTTGCCTTAGTAATCTCCTATCTTTGGTGACTTCAATTAAGACATTTTATTTTTCTAAAATCGTGTTTGCCTTATGGAATGAGTTGCTATCAGATAGTAATAGCGGCCAGAACTTTACAGAAGTTTACAAAGAGGGTAATCAATAATTTCCAGAAAAGTAAAGGTGTGTATTTAAGTTTTTACTTTTTCCAAGGATTTGTGTGCAAGGACAGTCATGAATAACCAAATGGTCTCTTGTTGTATGTAGGCTCTGCTCTTTTATTCCTTTGAAGGTATGGCCATAGCTAGCTATGAGATCATTGAGGTTTGGACCTCAGTTAAAATTTGAATTAAATGTAACACAATATTGTAGAATGGCCCATATGGAAAAGGTATACAATATGTAAAACTGACCCTGTGTGCTTGTTGGTGTTTGAACTTCAGGTAAATTTCACTCTAGCTACAGCCATGAGTGAAGACTATAATTGTGCTGTTTTATTGTATTAGTAAAGTCTTTATCTGTGATCATATATTTTTCTGTTACTGAATTCTGTATTTGTTTTAATATATTATTGTATTGGTAAAGTCTACTTGTTACTCTCTGTCAGCCTCTGCTACCATACATGATTCCACTATCTCTGGTATACTTTGCTGAGTACTTCATTAACCAAGGTCTGGTAAGTTTCTATGTTATTCTCTTTTTTACTAGAAATTTATTTTTATAAAAAAATTAGATCATATTTTGTGTATTGTTAAGTATAATTCATTTAATATGTGTGTGTGTGTATATTTATATTAACCCTTTCGAGACGGGTCATGGGTAAAAGGCCATGTCATCTCGTTTCTTGAGTCACTATTTCATGAATTTATGTCAATAAGTTTGGTATAATTCAAATTTTTAGTACTATGTATTACTCAATTTCTTAATTTTAAAAACAATTATAAAAAAAACAAACAAAATTCGATTTTTGTGTGTCACGTGGTATGTTGAATACAGCACTAGTTCAAATTAGATGTTGGTGAATTCAAAATACTAAGTCTTTAGTTTCGATCCATATTAGAAAATC
>NW_013670314.1:10477-12639 GCF_000517525.1 Limulus polyphemus
CCGTGTTTCCTTGGGTTGTACCATCACTGTTTGTTCTCTCT
This sequence comes from Limulus polyphemus, assembly GCF_000517525.1. NCBI lineage: Eukaryota > Metazoa > Arthropoda > Merostomata > Xiphosura > Limulidae > Limulus > Limulus polyphemus. The sequence goes on from NW_013670314.1 coordinate 10,519, forward strand.
ACCTGTTTCCAAGAGAGACTTATGATCAATCAGACCTTGATGCTCTCGTTTGACCAGTTGCCATCTCCCTTTTTACTTCTTGGAGACTTTAATGGACACAACCCCCTGTGGGGTGGTGCTGATATTGATGGGAGGGGTCGTTCCATAGAGTTTATACTCTCGGATCTTAACCTTTCTCTCTTCAATACTGGTACATATACTTATTTTCATGCACCTAGTCAGTCTTTTACTGCCATTGATATCTCGATTTGCTCCCCTTCACTTTTCACTCACTTTTCTTAGATGGTCGACTGTGACCCACAGGGCAGTGATCATTTTCCTATCATTATGAGGGAGGTTGGCCATGGTCGATGCCACCCAACCCGAGTGCCACGGTGGAAGCTGGACCAGGCTAACTGGCCATCTTTCACCTCTGTCTCTGCCTTCGTCTGTCTGCCATCAATAGACGACTGTGTGGATGCAGTAACTGACTGTATTGTCCAGGTGACAGCTCGTTTTATTCCTAAGACCTCAACACATTTTCCATGGTATCCTCGTCCATGGTGGAGTCCTGCCTGCCAGAAGGCATGGAAGACTCAAAAACGGGCCTGGGATACCTTCCGACAGTATCCCTCTCTTTCTAACTGCATTGTTTATCAGCTGGCTTATGCCCATGCTCGGCAGGTTCGACGTCAGTGCCAAAAGGAATCTTGGATTAAATTCACTGCTAGCATCTCTTCTACCACCACTTCCAAAACCATATGGGACAAGATTTGGAAAGTCTCTGGGAGTTATGCTTCCCATCCCCTTTCCATCTTGCTCTCCAATGGCCAGGAAGTTGCTGATGTCCAGAGCACTGCTGATGCTCTCGGCCACAGCTTTTCTCGTGGTTCTAGCACTTCTGTTTCTTCCCCTGCCTTCTTGGCCATCAAGTCTCGGGCAGAGCAATTGCCTCTTTCCTTTAGGGCCGATCATCTCTATGATTATAATCGCCCCTTTACACTGGTGGAACTCAAACTTGCTCTTCATTGGTCTGGTTGTGCATTGATCGGACCTGATGATGTTCATTATGAGATGTTGTGCCATCTCTCACCTGCCTCTCTTGCTATCCTCCTGGTTATTTTTAACCGGATCTGGCAGGAGCACATTTTTTCTGATTCTTGGTGCCAGGCTATTGTTCTCCCTTTTTCTAAACCTGGGAAGGATCCCAAGATTCCTTCAAATTATCATCCCATTGCTTTGACTAGTTGTCTTTGTAAGGTCCTAGAGAGGATGGTTAATGCTCGTCTTGTTTGGTTCCTCGAATCGAACATGCTCTTCTCACCCACCCAGTGTGGGTTCCATCGACAGTGCTCTACCATGGAACATTTGATTCGACTTGAAACGTCGATCAGGGAAGCCTTTCTCAAGAGAGAACACCTTGTTTCTGTGTTCTTCGATCTCGAAAAGGCTTATGACACCACGTGGAGGTATGGAATTTTGCAGGACCTCCACTCCTATGGGTTGCGTGGCCATCTACCCATTTTTATTCAAAAATTTTTACTGAACAAGCAATTCCAAGTCCGTGTGGGTTCAACTCTTTCCCGTTCCTTCGAGTCCCTCAGGGCTGTGTCTTGAGTGTCACACTTTTTAATGTTAAGATTAATGCTATCACTAATAATCTTCTTCTGACTGTTGCAAATGGGCTTTATGTTGATGACTTCCACATCTCGTGTCAGTCGTTGAACATGAGGTTTATTGAGTGGCAGCTACAGACTGCCCTCAATCGGTTGTTGACATGGACCACTGCAAACGGTTTTGAATTTTCTTTTTCCAAAACCGTTTGCATGCATTTTTGCCACCAACAAGGTCTCTACCCCAAACCTGAGCTCCATCTTGGCAGTGTAGTTATTTGTGTGGTCCCTGATGCAAAATTCTTATCTTTGATCATAAGCTTAGCTTCATTCCGCACATCAAGCAGCTATGTGTCAAGTGTGCAAAGGCTTTGAACATCCTCCATGTCCTCTCTTCCACCTCTTGGGGTGCGGATCGTTGTTCTATGCTTAGGATCTATCGTGCACTGATTCGATCCAAACTGGACTATGGGTCTTTGGTCTATGGTTCTGTCAGGACATCAGGCTTGAAGATGCTGGAACCCATTCA
>NW_013670314.1:13492-15604 GCF_000517525.1 Limulus polyphemus
CATGCTCTTTCAGAACAGATGGTCTGCTATTCCTTCCTTTGGGCTTCGTATCCAGGTGCAACTGGCTGAATTGGGTCTGACATTGGATGACATTGCTGCCTCAAATGATCAGCCCATTCCACCTTGGCTTATTACCATCCATTCTTGTGACCTTTCTCTGAGTCATCTGAGGAAGGCAGATACTCCCGATTGGAAGTACCATCTTCTTTTTGCTGAGCATTTTTCGAGCCATTCTTCTCTTCCTATTTACATGGATGGTTCGAAATTGGGTGACTCAGTAGTTGCTTGCAGGATCCCCTCTACAGTTTCTGTGTTCACTGCCGAGTTGTATGCTATTTCTCTTGCCCTTGGATCATGTAGAAGCTATGCAGTACAGTAATTGTACTATTTACACTGATTCTCTTAGCTCTCTACTGGCCCTGGAATCACTTAAAGTTAGCTCTCACCCTGTCCTCATCGACATTCAACACCGGTTGGCCCACTTTTCTCTATCTTCTGTTTCCATCCAGTTTTTCTGGACCCCTGGCCACGTCGGTATTCACGGGAACGAGCTTGCTGACACCGCAGCTAAATCCGTCTGCTCTGGTGCCATGCCTGTCACATACATGGACTGCTGTCCTGTCTTTAAGGCATGGCTTCACGCCAGTTGGCAGTCGACTTGGGGTGAGCAATGTCATAACAAGCTTTTCCAGATCAAGCCTACTGTTGGTCTTTGGCAGTCTTGCTTCTGTAAGGATCGGAAGGAGGAAGTAGTCCTGGCAAGGCTAAGCATTGGTCACAGTTTTTTAACCCATCATTTTCTTTTATCAGGTATTGACCCACCAATGTGTAGTCATTGTGACACTCAAGTCACAATAGCCTACATTGTACTGTCATGCCGTCGTTACAATCATGAGCGGCGGCATAATTTTAAACACATATTTTCTAAGAGTTTACCTCTGACGTTGGACAGTGTCATTGGTAATGGTGACACTGTCCGATTAGATTTTTAATTGTATATAAATCTTTTACTGACATATATTGGTTTTAACTCACTGTATTTTTAACTTACTTTCACCATTTTTACTGGTTGTTTGGGGCAGATAGCCTTGTTGCTTTGCGCCATAAAACACCAAACAACAACAACCTTCAATGGAAAATAAACTGTACTTTTATATCTTTCAACCTTTGTTTTAATGTTTTTTAGTCATTGTTTTGAAAGCCTTTAAGAAATAATTGACTAGGTAGCCTGATGTAATTCTGATTATTGTCCATCAACTTTACTTGTCAAACACTATTGACCTCTGATCTCATATTCTACCAATGGTGAACCTTAAGAATATACAAAACTTAAACCTTAGGTGCCACCCTGTTCATGTAATATAATGTTCAGACACTTAATCAGTTCTGCTGATTAAGTGACCCCTGGATCTAGGACTGTTACATTTTTTTGGTAAAATTGTAGAACTTGAGTGCATGGATTGAGGTTAGTTAAAGTATCATAAGTATCATCTTTTGTATGCTCATTACATATACTTTTATAGTTGCAATACTTGATAACTTTCATATTTACTAAAAAAGTTGGTCATTCTTATCATTAGGTGTTAAATGTCAAAATGTTTGCCATTCTCAATACTATAGCTGAAATTGACAATGCCTTAAGGCTTGTAAAAAAGGAACAGATTGTGGACAGATATTCAGTTTCTGGGATAACATGCTTATAGTTAAGTTCAAATATAAATTTTAAGGGTGTTTTTAGTGGTTGCTCAGATACGCCATCTTGTAGTACTGTGGCTTGTTAGTTGTGTCTAATTATATAATCTGTTGATATGTGTAAACTAAAATATTTTAAATAATTCTGTCATTCTTAAGAGATCTGTCTTAAGAGTGATCTGTTTATTACCATTAACATTAAGGAATCTGAGGCAAAACTTGCACCTTTATGTTCACATCAGAATCACAATTTTTAAATAAGATTACAGATTGGACTTCTTTTTCATGTTATGGTTTTCAGTTTATGAACTTAGTCATCCTGCTATGTGAGGTGTACTTCACGTTTTTTTCAAATATCTGGATCATGCTGACCGTTGTATTCTTTGAAGGACTCTTAGGAGGTTGTGCCTACGTTAATAC
>NW_013670314.1:16067-17039 GCF_000517525.1 Limulus polyphemus
CCAGTAGTCATTGAAGAAGACAAATAAATATACAAGTTGGGAATCAATTGTGTCATACAATTCCAAAGGTAATTCAGATAGATACTTAATATTTTCCTCTTAAGTATTGCATTGTGATGACCTGAAAAAGGGATCCTGAAAAATCTTTTGTAAATACTGATTTACTGTTTTGGAGAGGCAAATTTGAGTGGTGATGTACTTCATGAAGAAACAACAGATAATGAATAAAAGTAAATAACATATATATTATTTAATAGTGTAAAATAAATATAAAAGTATACCTAATTAAAAATTGTAAATATTTTTGTAAAATTTATTATATTTCAGGTTGAATTTGAAAACAGAGAGTTTTCCATGGGAGTTGCATCTGTTGGAGATGCTATTGGAATAGCAGCTGCTGGAGCTGTTTCTTTACCAGTCCATGATGCACTCTGTAAACTTCCATTAAGTTAGTTATCTATATTGAATTATTTTTAAATAAGAGTTTTCCAAGACTCACCAATTAGTTTCACCTTTCATGTTTACTAATATTATGGTATCTAAAAACATGTTGAAGTTAGGTTATACCTTTATTGGTAAAAATCATGGTATCTTGAAACTTTTTTTAAGTTAACGGATTTAGTCATCAGTGATTTTGTGATATCTAAAACCATACTGATTTTATCTGATCTGGTTTATTAGATTGTGTTTAACCCTTTCACTGCAGCTGGGACGTATACATCCCAGCTGCAGTGAACGGTTTAAAAAACTTTGTTGACATTAAGCAGCTTCACTTACCAGTAGTACCATAGTATCTAAAGAATTGTTTAAACTTTGTACGAGTTAGTTTCAGTGAACTGTTCAGAAAGGAAACTCTATAACTCACAATGAACGACTCACGTGCTCGACTTAATCGTCAGTCTCTGTCTGCAGTTCAATTACATTACATTGTTGCCGTCACTTCTTGGTGGCTTATATATATATATATATATA
>NW_013670314.1:17922-25359 GCF_000517525.1 Limulus polyphemus
GTATCTTTTCAATTTAACTTCAGTTACAATCTACCCATTACTCAATAGTGTTTAATAACAAAAATTTTTTGAATATACAAATTTTCTAATACTTGATAAAATTATATTTGTTTTTCTTCGACCATCTTATTCTAACGTGTTAAATAAATGGTTTGTTTGATATAGGAACAATAAGCGTTTTTAATATAATTGTTGGAAACTGAAATTTTATTCTTTATCAGTTAAATGATTGTCAAGAGTATTGTTGTGAACAGGAAGTTTATTGTTAATATAGCTTATTACAGTGTGGGGATATGAATTGCTAACATTTTGGGTTTGAGAATAAACATTATTTTTTGAAAGACATAAAATTCTTGAGAATGATGAAAATCTGTTATTTCTCTAAATTACGAACTTATAAAAAAAAAAAAGTAAATTAAATACAATTTTCAGTTACATTTTTTTTATATGAAAGTTACAAAATTAGTGTAATGTAAATAGTATACATGTACATTTGGAAATATTAGTTCTTGTTACAAACATTTTTTGGAGTGCTATACACAGTTTCTATTTACTGATCCCTTTAAATAACTTGAAATACAAATGCAAAAACAGATTTCCTTACACCATTAAGGGCAAATATTTAAAGCCATAAAAACACCAGCTTAAATGCAAAATAAAAACTATAATATTTTAAGCTACACACCTTGGAATGCATAACACCATTTGATATTATGCCCTGGAATACACGTGAATTCATCAGCAGAATTAAATAACATAAATATTTTAAATTTCTCAGCCTAGGATACACAACACCATGTGCTGCATGTGTGAAATGCTACAATAGGAAGTAAAATTAACGAGACTTACCAAATCCAAAGATATTATTTGTGAAGCAGGTTTGAATTCCTACCACTGAACATGCTTGCTTTTTTAACCATGGGGGTATTATAAGATGACGGTCAATCTCACTGTTCGTTGGTAAGAGTAGCCTAGGAGTTGGCGGTGAGTGGGGTTGACTAGCTACGATCTTAACATCACTGCTAAATTAGGGACGGCTAGCACAGATATCCCTCGAGTAGCTTTGCTTGAAATCCAAAACTAAACGTTCATTAAGTTTACAGCAACATCCTTCGGTTTGATTTTGCAGACTTCACAAAGTCCTCCACCATTAGTGTTAGCCCATTCCCCATTTAACAATATCGTACAAATTTGTTGATTAGCTCATAAAACTTTTAAGTTTATTTGAGTTGAAATTCCAGTGATTTACAGTGTAAAAATCCCTATCACTGCTGAAGCGATTTCGGATTCTCAGCGGTAAATTTTAGGGCTTGAAACTTTAAAGTTTGGGTTCAACCCCTACATTGGAAATTTAAGAAATGAATTAAAATAAAACAATAAAACCAAAATTTGCAAAAATAATAATACTAACAATAAATTGAAAATAAAGCATAAAGAAGTAATAAAAGTAAAGTTTTTATTAAAGTGAAAAAATCTATAAAGCCAAGAATAGAAAATGTAGATATCGAAAATACAAAAATTATCAAAATTAAGAATAATTAAAATAACTAAAAATTAAAAGAAAGATTAGTTTGTTTTGGTGCAAAGCCACATGTAGCTATCTGCTATGTCCACCACTGATAATCCAAACCCATATTTTAGCGTTGCTGGTTTGTAGACTTACCACCCACTCTCCAGGGTAAAAATAAGAATTAAGTAAACTTATTTCAATATTAAAGAATAAAAGTGGATAATAACAGATATAAACGCTATATAAAATAAAAAAAGAATGACAATTTAAGAACAAAAAATTTATTTCAAAATTAAAGAATGGTGGCTCTTATGTTTTTATTAAAATTCTTACACAATAAAAGTATTGGTTGACATTTTGTTTACACATTTTATTTTCAGGATAAAATCTATCTCGTTTTTTTATATATATATTTTAGTCACCATTTCAGTGTCTACTAACGATTTAACCCTCTTTCTGTATTACTTCTGGAGAATGAAAAATTTTTTTTCACCTTTTTGCTAAAATCTTAGAAACAAAGTTTATTTCTTTTCTTGATATTATGAAAAATATTTATAATAACAAAACTTAACTTCCCAAAAATATAATACAAATAAAATAATAATAGTTAGAATCAATAAAATAAAAATAATAGAAAATTGAAATAAAGAATTCGTAGAAATTAAAAAATAAAAGTTGTGTATATAAAAAATAGATAATAATAAAATATTACAAAAATCAAAAGTAACCATTTAAAAACGTAATGATACAAATTGAAAAAACCAATATTATGGAAATAAAATTGGATCATGTAATTATAGTAAAAGAAAAAGATATTAACAAAAATCTACGAAAATAATAACATTAAAAACAATTCACATAAGAAATAAACTAAAATAATAAAACCAAAAAAAAATAATAATAATAATCCTTTCATGAAATAAAAACAAAATGTAACAAATTGCATAAATGAAAAATTAAAAGTTCAGCTTTAATAGAAATTTGATACAGAAAATTTAGATATGAGAAATACAAAAATAAACTAATTAAAATAAGAAAATTGGAAAATCTAGATTAAGATAATTTTATTTCAGTTTAAAACAAGAACACAGGAAAATAATAAATATAAAATTATATAAAGATAAAAAAACAACTAAACCAAAATAATAATGAAAATATAAGAAGAAAAATTATGGAATCCGGTGACATCAATGTCATAAGACACCATTTGATGTTAGGTGACATCACACCATACGACGTAAAGTTAAAGGCTTTAAAAAAGAATAAATTCGAAAATTATTAAATATAAGGAAATTTAAAAAAAAATCATACAAGACATCTATCAAAACACTAAATAACATATAGTCTTGAAAACTGTCGTAATATCTAAAATTTTAAGATTCTAATAAACATTATCAGAAGTGATATACTGGAATAGGTTGAGAGCACAAATTTGAAACATTACCATTAGTATTTGGCACCATCTGATTAATATGTGTTTGTTTATTGAAAGTCAGTCTTGGTATAATTCACGATTCAAGAAATAAATGTAAACAAATTTTATAAAATATACAGAATAAGCTAAATGAGTCTTTGGTACATCTTTGTTTTGCATAAAGTGACCACCTTCAAGAAAAAAAAAACTGTACTTTACACATCTATAGTGATAGAAGATCATGATTAACATTTTCTAAGTGATCAATGTGAATAGATTCTATAACTCGAACAAAACGAAAGAAATAGGGCACTGCCATAATTCCTTTGTGGTAACTTTGCTTGTTTTTCAGAGGGGTTTTTATTCACATGTATATATGTGTGTCATATGTGCACACATTGCAAAAAAAGAAACCTTAAATATACTTTACTTTGATTTCTATATTATGAACCACGATAATGGTTCATAATAGGCATCGACCATGTTTTGACGAAACACTCTAATAGAACGCACAGCGAAAACCACTTTAGAAAACAAACTAATTCCTAAAACAACTCTCAAAATCTTCCTTTTCAATTCTAAAGGCCATACACGTTTAAAAAATTAGGAAAAAATAAACAACCAAACACTTAGAACGAATCTAAAATCCATCAAAAACTGCTCAATTGTTCATATTATTAATATTCTTTCTTTAGCCAGCCTACATCAAAAACGGCTTGTATATTCCACCCAAACGTTTAGAAAAGTCGATTTGTTTCTTTTGTATTTTACATAAGCTAAAAACTCTAGTGTAAACGATGTTATCAATACACCTTGAAGCTAGCTTTTTAAAACTACGTGGTGTTCCTTTAAAAACGTAAGTACAGGGTGAAAGAGGAATTACCAACCGATAATAGATGAACATTAGATGACTGTAATATGTAGATTCTCACTGTTGTGTACACGATATAATTGGTGTTTTTAGGGAGCCAACCCCTATATTATATACGAAGTGAAGGAGTAAAAGAATCAATACACATAATATTAAATTTTATTACACACATTCGTAGAATAATTACTTTAACAGACGCGAAGGTTTATTTAAAGGGATGCTTTAGACAAATATGTTTTATTTAAAAAGACTGCTTTTCTACTGGTAAAATTTCATACGTGTTTAGAAGGGGTTGTGTCTTAGTCTAGGCATATATTTGCCCATTGGTGTGCAATATATATATACATATATAACTGTTTAACCTATGCATGGATATAAAAAGTATATTTAAAAAATTACCTTTAAAAAAAGATAATAGGAATTGGAGGTTATAGCTATAGAAAGTAAAGAAACAAGGTGTTAGATAAATTTCTACGAAGTTGTAAATCCTTAAATCAGCTATTGTGTAAATATATAAGAAGTAATTGAAGAAGTAAAAATTACCGCTAACAGAAATCCATGTAAAGTTGTAAATCCTCGTTTTAGCTGCTAGCTAGCTATTATTGCTATATCAAAACAGTAAATTTTGCTTGTTCCATTACTTACTATAGATTTACACACTAGCTGATATAAGGACTTGCAACTTCATAGAGATTTAGTATTTAATAAGTTGTTTCTTCACTTATTATAGCTATGACCTTCGATCCCTATTACTATTTTTAATGTTAATTTTTTTAAATATTCCAGTTAGCATATACAGGTACTCCAATTTTAACAGATGTTGAATTCATCTTCTTCACAATAGCACCACCTCACTTGTGACATTGTACTTACATAATTATTGGATAAACCTATGTGTATAACAGGGTTATAGCTAACCCAAACTCCCGGGTCTCTTACACACTGGAATTTGTCGGGATGTATGAGATTTCACCCCTGGGTACCGAATACAAAACGCCCAATATGCAAGACAAGCACGAGTACTTTGTTTCGAACTTTGTATTATAATAACCTAACAGCATACAGTTTGCACACAGCTGTCCACAATCAACTTCTAACATGTTTCATCAATGACAATAAAATGCATTTAAATAAAATCACGTGAAAGTGACACATGGTCAACCCTTTCACCTCGGGTAGGTCAAAGTGCGCATGTCACAACCTTTCACAAACTTACATTCAAAATTTAATTAAACTGCTTTATTATCAATGTATACGAATAAACGAATTACAGCATCAGAACGTTGATAATAAATCAGTGTTAGTGTTATTTAAGCTTTAATTTCTAAGTTTTATAAGGAAATACTTAAAAAGTTATAAATCTCTAGTATGAAACTGTGGCATTTGTTATTTATGTCTTCCCTCTTCTCTAATGTTTTAACCAACTCTCCAAACAGTATTAAATTTGATGTATATAACTCATTATAATGTGTCATCGCTCAAACAAAACATAATTTACATAGCCTTCAATCTTATTTAGCTATAGAGCAAGAGCAGTAAAATAAAAAATCAGACCTCTCATGCCATGCTCACCTGTCACATCCTCTCTTTCAGAACTTGCCAATAGTTCTCTCTGACATTTAAGACTATATTATTTATAACCAATAGAAAGTTAAAGCTCTTTTCTATCAAATGATGTATTATATTACGTTGTTTTCTGTACAGAGAATTGTCTATTTTCTCTCCTGTTCAAACTTTATTCCCATGGGAACACATTGACAAGAGTAGTTAGGGCAGCACTTGCATGGTACGCCGCCAGGGAGCGCCACAAAAGTGGAGAGTTGTTTAGCATCCTTTTATGACAAATTAATTATAAATGATTTAATTAAGTAGTGTTAAGCGTCCTTTTTTAGGTCGACTTAATTAACTAATGAATTAGTCTTAAGCGTTCTTACGACGATTTAATTATAAATGATTTAATTAACTATCGAATTAATGATCAATTGTATTAATGTTGAAATGTGAATATGAGTCATGGCGGCCTAGCAACGAGCCCCTAACAACGCCCCGATGGTAATTGTTGGAACTACGACGTCTCCATCATTGAGTAAAAGTGTTATTGCATAATAAACGTTTTGTTGATGATGTAAAATGTTGTATGAAGTGAAATTAGTAAAGTATAAGTTTTAATTATTATATAATATCACCATTTTTAGGGCGATTTGAACCTATAGTTATGTATTGTATGCATCAGGTTGAGTAGAATGTAGTCCATTTAGGACAGGAAATGTAATTAACTGATAAATTAGTACTGAAAATCTTTAATCACTTGATTGAGTAAATTTTAATTATCGTATTGTTCTTGTAGGACTAATTAATTGATAAGGAAATGTAATGTCATTTTTAGGATGAATTAATTATAAATGAATTAGGTGTTTGCCAATAATCAATGGCTATATAGAAAATGGACGGATAAGTAGTAAGTCGTTCATTTATTATTTTGAGTACAGATGTTAAAATATGTAAAATAATGATTTTAACATAATTAAATCTAGACTTTGGTGACTTGTAGAAGTACTGTCACATTATATTTGCTAGAATCCTACAGTTGTTAAAATAATAGTAATTAAGTATATACATATGTGAAAGTTCACCTTTGTAAAATAAAGTAACATGTGTAAATTATTTTGTTGTATGAAGTCGAATTACACAAATCTTGTGAAAGTATGGAATGCATAACTTTGTCAATGTTCTGTAGGACAACTGATGTTTCGCTTTCACAAATCAAACATATTATAACAAATAACCCCCTACAAATAAATAAAATAAATGAATGACTTACTGATTACTATTATTTAAAATACCAGAATTTTAAGACTTTCTAAAACACTATCAGAAAATTGCACATAAACCAATGGCTTATATTTGGTTGATCGTACTTGTTGTCTCTGTTATATGTTCACAAAACTAACGAACTGTATGATATCGAACTGATGTCAAACTTATTAAACCTTGATACTATTTAACTTTACTTCAATGCATACAATCTGGACACAGACTTTGAGATCACAAAGATCACTAAGTGGTCACACATACATAGATTACACAAACCCACTGCAATATTCTGATGCTATTATCGTCTACACTTCAAACAATCTAAGAAGAGAGGATGATCACAGTCTGAAGTGTTTGATATTCAATGACTGTCTTGGTTAAGAAAATATACAAATTTAGAAAAACCATAGTATTAGAATAACCAAGTTTATTTAACAATAGTTCTCTAGATAGTCCAAGTACCAAGCGATTAAGGCTTTTTGAATTATACAATTCAGTGTTTGTCATATATCATTATACATACAAAACACCAGTTACTATAATCATTCTATAAAATTAATAACAAACTCTGCATAATTCGATGACGAGGAACCCACTTTGAGACTAATAATGGCTGGAGACGGCTTGAATGGGTAATGTACCTGATGATGACAAAACCTTGTCGAAACGTTGTACATTTGCTGTTATATTAAAGTTTTTCTTCATTACCCATTCAAGCCGTCTCCAGCCATTATTCGTCTCAAAGTGGGTTCCTTTTCATCGAAAATAAATGTAATTGTTTCATTGCAACATCGAGAAGTGTTTAAAAACATCTGTAGTTATATCCTG
>NW_013670314.1:26279-28606 GCF_000517525.1 Limulus polyphemus
ATACACACATATATTGTTGATTCTTACACTCTACAACTGTTGATTCTACAATTTATAGAGTACACTTGAATTTTGCTATACAGATTTAACAGTATAAGTTTTGTGCATTTCTAAATATATATCTAACTTAAACAAACATCGATACTAAAATAGATATAGCAAAATCCATCAAATGTTTAAACGAATATTTTATTACTCAGCATACAATTATTATATACAGTACTGGAAAACTGTCAAAGTGTTTCAGTCCACTTAGAACAAAATGAATGTTCTGTTACGTCTCTGGTCGTTAGTTAATTTTCCATAAAAATTCTTTCCGAAGAAACTTTAGCGATACAAGTCCTTTCTTAAATCAAACTGGTTTATTCTTTCTGAATACAACTTTGCAATACACTTAATTTCCACAGTCACGCTTTAACAAACGCTATAATTCACAAAGAACGACTCACGTGCTCGACTCATTCTTCAGTCTCTCTCTTTTCGCAGTTCAATTACACATTGTTGCCGTCACTTCTTGGCGCTCTTATATATTTACAAGAACACCGAAATCTAGTAAACGCCCGAGGCTTCATGAACCTTCGAGAATATGACATTTTACTAGGGTCACGTGACCCCCGCTGTCGTAACAATATTACAAGTCTAGTAATTAATTTTGCTACGAATAAAAATAATAAATGAATGACCTATTATTTATTCATACATTTTCTATTAAAAGTTCACAAAATATTGAAACTAACTCATAGACCCATACGATCTTTAACTTGTATCAAAGATGATCACGCGGCCACACCCAGACACTTGTGCTGTGAGGGAATGATGATGACCTCATTGTCTGAACACGTCATCAGTGTTAGAAAGAAGAGGCTGTCAGTATCTTTGGGGTCGTCACATATCATTATTCAACCAACTGGTTTACTAATATAGAAAATACTTAAAATAACAAACTTACAATTTTCTATAGATTATTCACTTTGAGTTTAAGTCATACCATACAAATAAAACTCATAAAACTTTGCAGTTATCTTTCTACTTCATTATCATTGAATGTCACAAAATAAGAATAAAATTAAAAGTTCTGTTTGATCAGTAACATGTTAGTCAAGCTTTGACACTGCTCTATTCTCAGGTGGTCGTCACATGGTCACTGACGCATAACAGTTGAAAGTAAGGTTGCACTTGTGTCTAATAACTGCTGTATATACTTGTTTTATCATATTCTTACCACAGCGGAAGTCACGTGACGCTGGTAACACTTGATGAGATTCTCGAAGGATCATGACTTTTCCTGGCATCTCTAATCTGTTCCAGGCGCCCTCTTTTTTAGTATATAAGCCCAGCAAATAAACGGAGAGATGATTGCAGATAGATATAGAGATAGATAATTGAGTCAAGCGAGCGGTAGTGACGGTAATATAAAGTGTGTGTTTTGTTATCGAGATTGCAAACGTATTGACTGTGGAAATTCTGTGTATTATAAAGTTGTATCGAGAAAGAATAAACTAGTTTTAATTAAGAAAGGACTTGTATCACTGAAGTTCCACAGAAGGAATTTATACCGAAAATTAACAAACGAGCAAATACAAAAAATTGGTGTCAGAGAGTGGGACAGAAAAGAAAAAAAAAGATGGAAACTATAAGTGGCAAATCAAACTACAGCTTAGCAGATTTGATGGCAGCAATACAAGAACAGCAAAAGAAACTAGAAGAACGAGAAAAGAAACAAGAAAAGAAACAAGAAGAGAGATTACAGCAGTTGTTGGAGGAAAAAGAAAAAAAACAAGAAGAGAGACAACAGCAGTGGCAAGAAAAACCTGCAACAGTGGCAGCTCGAACAGCAAAATAAAGAAGAGAGACTACAGCAGTGGTTGGAGAAGAAAGAAAATAATCAAAAAGAGAGGTTACAGCAGTGGCAACTAGAACAAGAAAGGAAACAGGAAGAAAATCTCCAACAGTTGCAGGAAAGTCAGCAGCAACTACAGGAAAGTCAATAAAAGTGGCAAGAAGTACAAATGGAAAACATTAGTGAATTTCAAAGTGAATTAAATACATTAAAGGATGATTTACTGTCTTTTACAAAAGGAGGATATATTAGCCATTGCACTAATCAGCCCCAGACAATGGGGATCCCCTTCCAGACCCCGCATCTAAACCCCAATGCAGACATCTTCAGTCCTGTTAGAAGTCATATCCCAGACATGGGTGTCAGCAATAGGGGTGATCTAGTATGAAAGAAGCCACAGTAATTCGATGGGAAGGCACCATGGGAAGCATATAGAGCACAATTTGAGCTCCTGGCAGAAATGAATGGATGGACAGAGGAGCAAAAA
>NW_013670314.1:29515-38076 GCF_000517525.1 Limulus polyphemus
CTATATTTGAGAAACTATATAAAACATACCATACACTTGACAACTAAATGTCTGGCCCCGTTGTGCTATCTTTCACATACCACTCTCGTACAGCTTAAAACTGACATGTTGCTTTCAATACATCTAAAGTATCACACATACTTAAACATTGGTTTAACTGTCTATTATTACAGAATAATCTTTGCAAGCAAAACGAATTCTATGTCCATTACACATTAACTCTGACAATGATTCTATATGAAAATAAATATATATATATTCTTACACTTTACATAACATTACAGAAAGTTAAATGTACATTCTCAATATTTAATGGTTTAATAGGAAATTATTTTCTACTTCTAGGTTACTACTTTCTGTTTTTGATTTAGAACTCACATATTTGGCGTTTAAATATAACACACAAAGTTATATACATAGTCTAACGTCTTGAAGGTATAATCATCTAGGCACATACAGAATTATAAGTATCGTCTGTCTTATAGTTATGGACAATTTTTATCTGAGGGATTAAGTCCTCTGACAACATAATAATCTTTGATTTTTACAAATAACACAATGGAATAGTTATGGATTACCAAGATTAAATCAGCTTTCATACAAGTTAGTGTAATCCCTGTTATAAGATTTATAAAAATTTAGTAAATGCAGTAACAGGAATAAGTCATACATATTATCATTCGGTTCTCCTTACGTTATAGTTGTCCCCCACCCAGTGGCACAGTGGTATGTCTGCGGACTTACAATTCTAGAAACCGTGTTTCGATCCCCGTGGCGGGCAGAGCACAGATAACCCTTGTGCAGCTTTGTGCATAATTAAAAGCAAACAAACGTTATAGTTACCTAAGTTTTATATTAAAGAATAAAAAATGACTAGCAGAGAAGGGAGACACTTTTACAATAGATTAAGTTTCATCTGACAGTCGAGGGCAAAAACAAGACCCAGGTAACTGACTGATTTCTTGTTTTTCATGTGTATTTTATATTTATTATTATATGAATATCTAAAATGTAAAATTATTTTTGTTAGGTTAGATAAAGTAAAATAAATAACAATATTAATAATAATCATTTTATGAGGTACGCTCGCGAGTAGTCCGTGCGTTATGTAATTTGATACCATAATGTGAACTGTGTTCGCCACGTGATTTGCAATTTATATGGCACGAATAGTAGTTAGACACGGTTCAAAGGGCAATAAAAGTTATGTGTAAGTAAATGTATACTGTTACAAGCTTTAAGCTACTTAGGACAAACAATTGTAGTTTTCTGTTGCAATTTGCAGTAATTCCAGAAAAAAATAGGAGAAAATTAGAATTATTTCCTAATCTTTTATGGTAGTTACGAGGTTGGTCTAATGAACCGACCTCATATAGAGCTGGGGTAAAGAAAATAATAGATAAAGTATAAAATGTTTCTGGATAAAAACATTTGATATTTTTTTAGGAGGTTTTAGGGGGTTATGCAAATGACATTTGAAAATTTTCAGATGAAGAAAAGTATTTTTAATCTTATCATGAAAATTACTTTGCACTCATAAAAAGAAACACTAAGCAGTGTAAATAAAGTTTTTCGTTGAACATTAACATAATCTTTTCTAGTTGCAGAAGATAAACATGTAGTGAACATTGTAAACAAAGTTCTTCGTTGATACTGACGTGCTTTATTCATTTTTTTAGTCTATTAAATTTTACCTATGAGACCCTTAAAAATCTCACTGAGATTCTTGAAAAAATGTGTTAGTTTGTTTGTTTGTAATTAAGCACAAAGCTACCCAATGGGCTGTCTGTGCTTTGCCCACCACGGGTATCGAAACCCGGATTCTAGCGTAGTAAGTCCGCAGGCATACTGTTGTGCCAATGGGGGCGAATTTGATAGTCCAGGAACTTTGCTGTGGAACCCAAGTGAGAACCCTTTTAACTTATTTTTTATATGAATTGTTTTAAATTTTATTATTTTTATTCCATTTTAGTTTTTATCAATATCTTTACTTTACTATTCTTTACTTTAATTATGTTATCCAATTTTTTGTTTCCATAATTTTTAATTTGTATTATTACATTCTAAAATTTTAATTACTTTTTGTTTTTTCATAATATTTTGTTTTTATTATCTTTAAAATTATCTGTCTTTTATCTACATAATGTTTTATGTTTTTCAATTTCTATGAGTAACGTATTTTGTATTTGAATTTTATTTATTTTTTATTAATTCTTATTTTATTGATTCTAATAATATTTGTATTGTTTTTTGTAAGTTAATTTTTAATTGTCATTATTTTTTGGTATAAATATTTTCAATATTATCAGTAAAGGAAAGAAATCTTGTTTTCTGAGATTTTAGCAAAAAGATGAAAAAAAATAAGAATGTTCAATCTCCAGAAGAAATATAGAAAGAGGGTTAAATCGTTAATAGACAGTGAAATAGTGACTAAGATGTTTAAAAAAACAAGAAGGTAGGTTTTACCCTGAAAATTAAGAATGTAAACAAATTAGCAATAAATACTTTTATTAATACAATGGCTTGTGTAAGAACTTTAATAAAGACATAAAGCTACGAGTCTTTAATTTTGAAATATAGTTTTTGTTTATAAAATGTAATTTTTTTGTTATTTTTATATTTTTTTATGTAGTGTATATATCTATTGTTACCCACTTTTATTCAATGATTTTGAAATAAGTTTACTTTATTCTTATTTGTCCATTCTTTTTGGCCCCTGGGGAGCTGGTGGTTAGTCTATAAATCAACAACGCTAAAATATGGGTTTGGATTGTCCATGGTAGACACAGCAGACAGCCACATGTAGTTTTGCTCTCAAACAAACAAAACATTCTTTTCATTTTTTGTTATCTTAATTATTCTTCATTTTTATCATTTTTCTATTTTGCATTTTCAATATTAACATTTTCTATTCCTTGTTTTATTAATTTTTATTTCATTTAAAACTTTACTTTTAATTTTTCCGTGTTCTCTATTTTCATTACTTCTTCATGCTTTATTTTTTATTTATTCTTAGTATTATTAAGAATATTATTATTATATTTCTACTATTTTTGTAAATTTTGGTATTATTTTAATTCATTTTTATATGAATTGTTTTTAATTGTTTTTATTTACTTGTAATTTTTTGTTCCTAAATTTTAATTTTTCTTATTACTCTATTTTAGTGACGTGACATCATAATTATCTTAGTCAAGATGAATTCGTGGTTGTCAGAGCACAGATAGCCCGTTCTGTAACTTTGTGCTTAACTAAAACAACAAACAAGATGAACTCTACTAATGTAAATTTCGCACTGAAGCATATTAGAAGTAAAAAATAAATGATTTCTTAAAACTTTTAATAAATGGTTTATTTACACAAATTTCGTAGGTAATAAATTGAAAATTGACGCGTCGTAATTTTCCGAAAGTAGTTTAACATCTAAAGAGCATTTCTGAAAGATAAATTCCTAATGTTTTCATGTGGGTAGGTTAATCCACATTCCTCACAAATTCTAATTTTAAAATATTTGCTATCGTAATACAATTTCGTGTATTGTTTGTAGAATTGTACAATATACGTTATTATTCTATGAAAATAACAAAAGTGGATAATTGAAGTTTCATATTACCACTTTCTCTCTCCCCCTTTCCATTTCTTAAGCCAGAATCTAGTGGTAACGGCACTAGACTTGTAATCTGAGGGTCGTATATTCAACTCTGCTTGCTCTTTCAGCCGAGAGGGCGTTATAATGTGATGGTCAATTGCACTATTCGTTGGTAAAAGAGTTGCCCAAGAGTTGGGAGTGGGTGGTTTTAAATAGCTACCCTAACTCTAGTCTATCACTGCTAATCTTCAGATGGCTAGTGCAAGTGTCCCTCGTATGGTTTTGCTCGAAATACAAAACAAACGAAACAGGATCAAATTTGAGAGTTTGCATAAAGTTTTGTATTTTGGAATAACATTCTTAATCCAAGCAAGATTAATACTAATATATATTTCTATATCTATTCAAGGCAGCCTGATTAAAAGTAATTATACACAAAGGTTTATTTAATAATTATGTAAATATACCTTCACAAGTGAGGTGGTGTTATTATGAAAAAGATGAAAACAATATCTATTGAAATTAGACTCCCTGTATAGATGATAATAAAGAAATCAAAGTAAAGTTTATTTATGCTTTGATTTCGGTAATTTGTGCACATATGACACGCACATGTTTACATACATACATACATGCACATGAATAAAAACCACCTCTGAAAAACTGAGCAAAGTTACCACGTCTTTATTTCTCGAAAGTCAGCCTTGGTAGAATTTACTGCTTTTGATTCAATAAATAAATGTAAACGAATCTTAAACAGAACAAGGTCAACACATTTTTGATACACCTTTGTTTTGCATAAAGTGACCACCTTCCAGAAAAAAAAAACTGTACTTTACACATCTATCTATAGTGATAGAAGATCATGATTAACATTTTCTAAGTGATCAATGTGAATAGATTCTATAACTCGAACAAAACGAAAGAAATAGGGCATTGCAATAATTCTTTTCATATTAATCAGATGGTGCCAAATACCAATGGTAATGTTTTAAATTCGTGCTCTCAACCTATTTCAGTATATCACTTCCGATAATGTTTATTAGAATCTTAAAATCTTATATATTAAAACATTTAAGAAAGACAATTTTTTCAAAACCATATGTAATTTAAAATTAACAACATCCACCACAAATCCATAAAACAATTTTGAGAAAGACGTAACATGACATGACATCATATGTCATCAAGTGACGTAATATTTTGTGGAATGATGCTATTATATGAAAGAAACGTCTATTGAAAGTGGACTTAGGATATAGAGAATAATAAAGAAATCGAATTAAAGTACATTTAAGATTTCTTTCTAGTACTGTGTGTACATATGACACACGATATAAAGGTGTGGCCATAATTGTTTTCTTAGAATGAGAAAAACGTGCGAGCTGACATCGACGTATTACATAAAGCAATAATTAAATACGAAGCAATACAGCGTGAAACAGTATGATATCGTTCCTGCTATGTTTATTGTTTATATATCAACATTATAAGACTTATCGACTACCTCACCTTAAAACCTGGCCCTTGCACGACATTAGGCACTTAAAGAGCTCAGTTCCTTTACTTTTACAGATAATATGTCTAATTGATTGAGCGTTTTCAGTTGCTAGCCGTTTTTAACGTGATAATTTCTGTAGTTTTTATATGTACGTAAATACATAGTTTAGTCAAATTTACTTCAAATGTATTATACGAGAAGGAACTTCGGTGTTTACAAAGTGTAATAAAATATTAAGAACAAAAGAAAAACAATGAATCGATACAAAACTTAAATTGTTTGATTTTGACGTAAATCAATATCAACCTTAATCCTCATAGCTCTAAAACAAAGTAAGAAATGAAAAGTCGAGTTTTGGTAAACAACGTAGTTTTTCATCAACTTTTTTGATAACTTAAAACCCGGCAGAACACCGGTATAAATAATTAATAAATTTACCACGTGTTCATCATGCTTCAGTTTTTGGTGTGCCACAGAATTCTACAAAAGACTATGTAAGTTGCTATATATCTGTTTAACTTGAGATTCGTGCAACTGGTTTCACATACATGGATGCAATTTCGGAATAGCCGAGTTCAACTGAATGATCTGTTGAGATCGATATGAGAATGCTGCAAACACACATGTTGCGCATGCGTCAACGGTGATAAAATAGGCCAAGCAGGACCACGCCAGAAGAGCTGAAGTGTTCTGGTGCGGTCGAGGTCGCACGTGAGAGGTAAGACCGTACCAAATGTCTTGTTCTTGTCGATGATTCTTCTGACCAGTGCTTGGAAGATGACTTCAAGTAGTGCAGATCAGCTAAAAAACTTTATGACTTAACTAATTCCTAAGTCATTTTTGCCCTTCATTAAATAATGGTGGTTTTCTTCGCTAACCCATGGTGCTCAGTCACAAGAAAATGATCGCACCTCGATCTGCTTGATTCATCTCAAAAGAAAAACACCAGTCCTTTACGAAGAACATTAGTTACAAAGGGTCGCTGAATACATATCAGGATAAGAATACTAAGTTCATGTTTAGTTCACTTACGTGACGCAGTGACTAGTTATCCTATGATGCACTTAGAAAGTACTAATGATATGATATTCGTAATGTATTATTTTCTTGGGGAAGATGGACTACAAAGTATTTGAACGACTACAATAAACTATTTAGACGTTTCCATGACCCCCAGAAAAAAAATAGTTATATTACAATTCTTGGAAGAGTATGGTAAGTCTATTGCGTTCCTTTATTAATTATCTTACTATTATTTTTTACATATACCTAAAGAATCAAATAAAATATTCCATACAATATGTATGCACAATCATTTTTTTTCTTCAAAGAAATGCGTAGGTTAAAACATTAGAAACCATGGGAGAATAGTGCTTATTATGAACGGGTGGGATTAGTTTTTTATTTGTTCGATAACCTTTATGGTACGAACGCGTTTGACTGGTGAGGTATCATTATAGTAAATTATATTTGCCATATAACTTATATAATTAATATTTTGTGTATTCAGGACGCTGTCATTTAAACAGCTAACACAGAAACTCACACATATCTATTGTTTTTCAGAGTTCTTGCACAATCTCCCCCCCCCCCTCCCTAGACAGACACACACACACTGCGATTTTGTTGTAGCTTAATCACATCTGGCAGATATAATTGGCTGAAAATACAAAGCTGATTACCTAACTACATCATAAGACACTTATCATTACTACAATCACCGATTAGTTAACGTCTCCTGAAAACAAGTTGTCATAGATACAGTATTGTTTATCTAACTACTTGATAATATAGGCCGTCATAAATATAGCGCTTTTATTAGCAATAATAATACTTAAATTCTATTCGTAACGTACCATCAATAAAATGCTGATTATTTAACACATTCGTGATAGAAGTTGTCAAAGTATGAAGATATTTATTTAACTATTTCTTTATATATGTTTTTCACAGCTGTTTCATGGTATTCAATATTTAACTTATTCTTTAAGTTGTCATAAATAAAGTGATAATTAACTAATTTATCAACATGCTGATGAATTAAGAACATTGCGTTATTGGTTACCATAGATACATCGTTTGATTCTTTTAATTTAACGTCTCTGTAAATGGCTATTATTACTACCTAATTTCACACAGTTATAAGTTTTCACGTGTGTGAAATTGAATCGTTGCGAATTTCTTGATATACTGGATTGAATTCTTCAGTAGATGACGTTTAGTGTTGTTTTACGTACAACGCTCGTTTTTTAATGATTGTTTTTTTTTCTGAAATAACTTCACATATATACGCTACTATATACAGTCGCCGATTACCCAACTCCATACTGCTGTCACGTACCGACAGCATGAGTCATTTTTTGTTTGGTTGTTTCTTAAAGCATGCATTTGTTTGAAATATTTAGATATTTTAACTTTTTTTTTCCCCACAACTTTAGTACATATAATTAAAAACAAGATAAACGTTATGTAAGAAGTATTAGAATCACAAAGGCGTAACTTTTAGTATTCATTTTAGAAGTCCTCTAAAATATCAGTAAAATTTCATGTTAAAATATTTATTAAGAGCTTTATTTTTCTCCAATGAGTCTAATAATCTTTAGCTAAAAAATTTAACAAGTGTAGCAAAACAATGTTAATAAAAACACATTTGACATAAATCCATAAAGGTCCACTAAGATATATATACATATAAATATATAGTTGTCAAAACATTAATAAACAATCATAAAACCTTTACATATTACTTAAAGTCAATTTTAGAGGTGAGTTTATATGAACTAAAAAGTTCTTTCCTCCGGCCAATGAATTTAACATGTCCACAATGCCTTTCTATATCACTTTACTTTGACTTAATTTTTATTGCTAAGAATCGACGAGCATAAGGTATTTATATAACGAAGTATGAAAGTTCGTCGGCAATATTTTAATAGCAATGCTTTACGGTAAAAACAATTATACAGGAGATCATTAGAAGAGGGAGAACTGTATGTTTGATGGAAATTATAAAGAAAAGAAAATATAAAATTATTTATAAACTTTACTTGGTAGTCATCAAACAGTTTAGCTCACTCAACAAACTTTATTAATTAAAACTCAAAGCTACTAATAAAAACGAGTTCGTAGTCTGCAGTGATATCGATAAATAGTTGTGTGAGTAATTGTATATCCACGTGATTAAGAATGCTTTGGTTTGATTTGATTATCCAGTCCAAACAATACTACTTCAGACATCGTGAAACCATTTTATGTAGCTTCTACTGTATCGTTTTGACTTCTGATGAACCTCGAACAAAAATAATTCCATTTCGTTAACAGTGGAATAATATGGAGAATACAACTTTTCGCGTTATTGACTGTACAATAATGTGTGAAAAATTAACACTCTGTTACGTCTTAAGTCGTGGACTGTCCAAGGCATCTACGAATTGATCCCTCAGCAACAACTTGAGGAGATCGGGTGGTGCAGTT
>NW_013670314.1:39023-43994 GCF_000517525.1 Limulus polyphemus
TCTTTTATATACCAGCCTACCCTATATCTAGTAAATGCTAGAGCATTCGCCAAAGTACAGGATAGTTCTAGAAAGTAGAGGGCGTGAGAATAGTCACGTGATCTCGATGACGCTACAACTCTCTGTTATGTATCCTACAGTAATCAGGAATACTTCTAACATTATGGACTTTTAAACTGCAATAATCTTCAACGTGGCTTTCATGTATGAACAGTATGATAGTCTGAAGAGAAGAATATTTGTATTATAAATAGTACGCTAGTCTGAAGAGAAGAATATTCGTATTATTAGTTGTACAATAGTCTGAAGAGAAGAATATTCGTATTATTAAAAGTACACTAGTCTGAAGAGAATAATATTCGTATTATTAACAGTACACTAGTCTGAAAAGAAGAATATTCGTGTTATTAACAGTACGCTAGTCTGAAGAGAAGAATATTCGTATTATGGGCTGCACAGCAATATAAAGAAGAAATTTCAATATTTTAACAATGGTAATTATCAGAACGTCTTTTCGTTTTATAGAATGCACGATAGTCTAGCAAGAAGAAAGTTAATATAATGGACTGTATGGTAATCTGAAGAGCATATGTTTTACGTTATGAGCTAAACGGTAATCTGATGAGAAGAACGTTAACATAATGAACTGTGGGAAAATCAGGAAATAATGTGTTTTTATGTTATGAGCTAAGTAATTTGGTGAGGAGATAGTTAATGTGATTGCTTTTATGTTAATCTGAAAATATTTTGTTTTATGTTATGAGCCAAACGGTAATTTGGTGAGAAGAAGGTCAATGTAAATGGTTGTAGGCGAAGACCGCCATGTTATTGGCTGAAAGTTTTAGGTCTAATTAAAGTTTCATGACAGCTACGTGTATATTAATGTTTTGACTCTTGTGTTGAGTTTCCCAACAGTATACAACCGAATGCAGCTAAATGCAATTGAGTTTTCAGATTCTTGTCTAAAGTGCACAATAGTTACGCACAACTGTGAGTATAGTTATTTGTGTAAGTTCCGTAACAGCTACGTACAACTGTGAGTATAGTTATTTGTGTAATTTCCGTAACAACTACGTACAACTATGAGTATAGTTATTTGTGTAAGTTCCGTAACAACTACGTACAACTATGAGTATAGTTATTTGTGTAAGTTCCGTAACAACTACGTACAACTGTGAGTACAGCTTCTTATATAAGTTTCATAATAGCTGCCTACAACTACAAGTGCAGGGTTTTTGAAGGAGTTTTTATTCTCTCGATCTTATGTTTCGGAGGATGCAGAGAAACAAGAAACAACCGGAAGTTGAAGACTGATGATTTATTGACTACCCATTTTCTTTAGGATCTTTGTTTTTGTTCACACTGTTAGACGCGGCCCGGAAAGTGAAAGACACTAGCAGAACAAAGAAATCAATCGCAGCTAAGAGTGAATTTCTCTGGCTGGGATCTGACCAGTAATACTCGTCTGGTCGATTTTCTCTAGTTCGAAGTATAACATTCACTAACTGTACACTGAAACGAGTCACGTGGTATTTTTCGTACAGAGTAATAAGGGTGGAGCCATTTGTAAACTTGTGCTCACTAAAGTATTTGGAAATAACTCAAGCTGATGAAAACATAACAATAATATATAACTCATGCTCTATATGAAACTTTTTTATTGCATAGCCCAACATTTAAAAGAAAAAACAAAAATTGAAAAGCAAATGAATTTACTAGTGAAGTCGTAATTCAGTCACTTCCAGATGTTGCCCTCTGGTGTGTAAAATTGTCTGGAAACTAAAAATTAAACTCCGATAAGGATTTAACATGCTGTGACAAATCTTAAAGCATTGCTAGATTTCTTTTAGCCGCGGCATAGCGGCTCATAGAATGTCTCTGAATTTAGCTCACATCTCCGTCATCTATTGACCGATTTGAGATCTAATTAAAGTATTCGACTCTGGAAGTTAAACTCTTTCGATTGATGTATTTGAATATGCCCAATATCTCATAGATTAATTTACTATAATCCTGCCTAAAAGATTTTTAAGTGCCACGGCTATTGAGGTTTTCCTCCTTTTTTAAACCTCCCGGTGGCTCAATTGTAATTGTGAGGGTTTGTAATGATAAAAATCGTGTTTCGATACGCGAGGTGAGCATAGCACTTATACTATGATAATCACGATGACTTATACTGTTGTAATCATGAGGACTTGTACAATGATAATCACGAGGATTTATACTATGATAATCACGAGGATTTATACTATGATAATCACGAGGACTTATGCTGTAGTAAGTACTAGGATTTATATTATAGTAATCATGAAGGGTTATACTGTGATCATCACAAGAACATATACTGTGCTACGAGAAATTTTAGTATAATAATCACAAAGATTTGTACTCTGATAATCAAGAGGATTTATGTTGTAGTAGTCACGAGGACTTATACTATGATATTCACGAGGTAAGAGCTCAAATTTTTGAATCAAATCTATCTTTTATTATAATTAGTTTCTGAAACTAAGCCATTTAAACATAAGTGAAATAATATCTTACAAATATATAAAAAGAAATATTTAGAAATAAGCGACTATGAGCAAATAGAAAACAACAATTAATGGTAATCCAAATAAAATACTTTAAGGATCTCTAATTGTTGCTGTTCTCTTTACGAACATGTACTTGGTTTTCATTGCTCGAACGAAATCCACCTTTTCGGTTACCAAATCAGCACTGAGCAAGTTAAGTGCTTCCTCTCTTCTCCATCTCCTTCGTAGAACATAAGACAGCATCATTAAATTCAGGAGTAGTTAGACAAGCCCCTATCGAAAATAAAACCAATAATTGTAATACTTGTGTTGTAGTAGTAAATCACGGAAACGGGTCAAGTTACAAATTCCAATCAAAAAACGATCCAGTGAATACTGTATTTCACGCTTTACTACCTTAAAAAGAACTGCCTCGTTGTACTCAATAAGAGTAGATCAGAAAAAATGAGGTGAGTGTTTCTCTTAGAAGAAGAGTGTTATTTACACCACATTGTCATGGTACATAGAAATAACAGACGAGTATCGTTTACACCACACCGTCATGGGATACGTAGAAATAACAGACGAGTATCGTTTACACCACACCGTCATGGTACGAAGAAATAATAGACGAGTGGTGTTTACACCACACCGTCATGGGATACGTAGAAATAACAGACGAGTATCGTTTACACCACACCGCCATGGTACGAAGAAATAACAGACGAGTATCGTTTACACCACATCGTCATGTGATACGTAGAAATAATAGACGAGTATCGTTTACACCACACCGTCATGGTACGAAAAATAACAGACGAGTATCGTTTACACCACATCGTCATGGTACGTAGAAATGATAGCAGTATATTGTTTACACCACACCGTCATGTAACGTAGAAATAACAGCCGGAACACCATACTGAAACTTCTGTGTTATGATTGACATTCCTTACACTCTTGTTTCTTCAATATCTTTTTTAGGAACACTGTACAGAGTTTCATGTGAAACCCACAAAACTGTAGATCCAATACGTGCAGGGGCGTGTGGTGATATACATTACTAGGACTTACGTCATTACATCATTGTAGGATTTAGACTATAGGAGCTAAATAGCAAAATGCATTTAAGATAATTCATTAATGCGGTTTAATAACTAGCTTATACGGTGTTTAAGAATGTTGTCATCTCAGGCTAGTGTAATGGGGATGAGTTTATGAGCAACATTATGGAACTTAGTTTAGCAATGAATAAATAATTGCCTATGCATTAACTAACTTTAACTAGTCTTGAGTGTCGTAGCTGAATTGAATTTTGACATTGATGGATACTGTTGAATCTTCTCTATAAGTACATGAAGCAAATGAAAAACTAAAAGTCTCCGAGTCAGGCAGGTGATATTTGAAGATAAGAAAAAATAAACACTTGAGATTAAAAAAATAAAGTATTGATATTTCGAGTTTTAAACTTTTAGAAAACAATGGGCTAACGGTGCTGAGCCACGCAGGAATCGACCACCGAGTTTCACTGTTATAAACCGCAGATTTACTGCTGAGCTACTGGATGGGGGCGGAGCATTTGCCCTATATTTGTTGTTGTAAAAACTTGGTAGTGTATTGCATAAATGTTTCTTGATCCCGTAAAATTTTTTACCATTGGAATTCATCTTCCCAAAACTGTTCTTTGTATATGTAAACCCTCGTCTGTTACAGAAGAAGCCATTAATACACCTGAAACTTACCCAAGTATCTGCAAAATTCGCTAAGAGTATAGCTAATATGTTTATTATTCCTGCCTTCGTTATATAAGGCTTAGCTTCTCTAAGTGATTTCACTGTTGTTTTTTAGTGAAATCTTGTAGCACTAATATCGACGGAAGCCTGTTCAGTCAGGTGCATCTGTTCTACTGATGAATGCTACAATAGCTTTAAAGGCAACTGATTCTTGCAGTGTTAACACCACCCGGGGACATCATCTCTAAGAACCCCGGTTTTATTCTAATTTACTTGAAGTTACACTTGCATTCAAGCGCGACTCTAACTGTAGGAAGTGCTTCTGGAGAGCAGGATGTGAATAAAACAAGAGGAAGTCGTTTTAGAAACCCGAATAGAAACAAGGAGAGTATTCATGAAATGTCACATCATTGATTGTGACAAAAGAAACACACGTTTTTAACGTAGTTCGACATAAATAACTTTGATTATATCATCAGCCTGCCAAGTCTTACAGTATGGAGAAAAAAAACTGACCAGAAAACAAAAAAATAACCGCAACAACTTAAACACATCTTTTAAAAAAAGATTCAGTAAGTGTTTCTAGTGAAAACTGAATAATAACATTTTAGATAAACTTGGGAGTGATAGAGGGCACTGTA
Source organism: Limulus polyphemus (assembly GCF_000517525.1). Classification (NCBI taxonomy): domain Eukaryota; kingdom Metazoa; phylum Arthropoda; class Merostomata; order Xiphosura; family Limulidae; genus Limulus; species Limulus polyphemus. The sequence goes on from NW_013670314.1 coordinate 43,914, forward strand.
GACAATACTTTTACTCGGTGTATTGTTTATTTGTTTTGAATTTCGCGCAAAGCTACACGAGGGCTATCTGCGCTAGCCGTT
>NW_013670314.1:44865-49039 GCF_000517525.1 Limulus polyphemus
GACTGTTTCTAATTACTTCATTCGTAAAGGACTGTTTGTAATTACTTCATTCGTAAAGGAATGTTTCTAATTACTTCATTCGTAACGGACTGTTTCTAATTACTTCATTCGTAAAGGACTGTTTGTAATTACTTCATTCGTAAAGGAATGTTTCTCATTTCTTTCTTCGTAAAGGACTGTTTCTTATTGCCTACACTATGATATATAATGTTGCTTTATGAAAAACCGTTTCTCACTGTATAGACAGTAATGTACTGTTCCGTTCTGGAACATTGTGTCTGCTTACAAAAAATTAAATGGGTTGTTTCTATATCAGAAACTAAAATGCAACGTTACTTTTTAAAATATAGCTCCTGACTACATAAACTGTGAAGTCCCGCCCCCTTATGGAAAATTACGTTGGGCATGATGCATCTTTCCTTTGTGAAAGACAATTTTGAATACATAAATTGGGGTGTGTCTTTGTTTTCTGATAAATGTTTTTGTGGAAAACTGTTCGGAATTAAAAGTTTGGATGCACTCTTCCTTTATGGAAGACAAATACATTTTGATAGGTAGAAACATGTATAGATAAACAGATAGGTAGATATATCACTAGATGATAGATAAACGGACAGAAAGGCGAACAAACTTTCTGGATACCTAGTCACCAAAGAGCGAAAAGAAGCAATCTTTAAAACTTTTATATATAAGGAATATGTTTTAATTGAATTGTGGGTTTTTTGTGATAATCGAAATATAAAAAAAAAGTAATTTAAGAAAACACTTTTTTCCGTTTTGTTTGTTTGTTTTTACCACGATGAAAAGCGCCTTCTCGTGGTATGGACTGAATGCCTTCCAGGCAAAGAACTTTAAATGTAACATAATGTTTCTCAATCCCATCCACATGAGCTACCGTCTTGGTCAAAATGTTTGCATACTGTTCTATATTGATGTTATTGTCTACATGCATGGAGTAGTTACTGAGTAAATAGCAACAGAGAAGGTTTCACATAATCAGTCAAACATGTACGAGTTGTTATTCTGGTCTATATAAGTTGTTTTGAGTATTTGTTCGTATAAAAGGGTGTGTTTTTGATATAATCTTTTTCGAAACAGATCATCGCTTTGTTCAGACAATTTCTTTATATTTAGTGTAAAGTCATGCCTCGTCACGTGCTAGAAGTTATAGGTCATCAAATTGTTCGACTGTCCAGAAATGATATGAAACAAACGGACATTGCTAGAACAGTAGGGTACCCCAAGTGTACTGTATCCAGAATCCTGCAACATCATCGGACTACAAAAAACGTCCAAGAAAGTCTATTGGTAGACGCCGAAAAACTACTGCCCGAGATGATCATGTTTTGATCAGGTTAAGACGTCAAAGTCGAAAGAAGTCTTGCAACACCCTACGACAGTAAAATGGCCTGAACATATTCATTCCAAGGGATTCAGAAGAACAGTGGATAGGATACTGACCAAAGACGGTTATTTTGCAAGAAACGCTATCTGCAAACCAATATAAACCAGAACTCACCTTGTTACTTGGGCAAGACAGCATGCCAACTTACAGTTAGGACACTGGCGACATGTCATATTTTCAGATGAGTACTGTTTGTTGTTCTAATAAATTGCAGCTGTTTCATATACAATAACTAAAACCAGTAGCATAAGTATTCCCCGCAGCCCCGCAGTTACAGGGACAGCAAAGAAAGCAAACACAAAGTTAAGTGAAAAATTGAAACACAACTTTATTGACAGTTATTCTATAAACCATACTAAACTGGCTGATCTCTGATGAAAACATGAGTACTTCCAGACTAAGTTCGCTCAGGACAAGGACAAAATAATTCTGATTTACCGCACTTTCAGAGATAGACATAAAGCCCAAAAGTACGCTATACCACAATCCTTTGAGCCACATACGTCAACGAGTATTCCAAAATAGCATGAACAAGGGAGAAACCTCTAGCTTATACCAATATGTACAAATATGTATATCACCCCTTGAGATGGGTTCGCCCCCCGGGGTTGTACGTAGAAACAGATACGAAGATGACTCAACTTGACCTTCCCAAACAAGATGAGTAACACATGTTTTAAGACATCAATATCTGCTGAACACTAGTATCCAAAAACACATGCAGAAAACCTGCACGAGATTTCAAAAAAATAACATGGATATACCTAACTAAAGATACATTCTAAAATAACTATGGAAGAGTGAAATCGATGGCTATACCAGTTATGGCGTTATCGTTACTGGACAATATATAGCTTATTTTTGAAATAATTTGAAATAAGATAATTTGGTAAAACTCCCATCATTCATAAACTTAAAAAAATGTATTTTTTTCTCTACCTTATGTTCAGTCATATGTCCAGTGGCTTGTCCACTTGGATGACGTGGGGGCAGACTCCCATTGGAAAGTTCTTTCTTCCCAAGTAACCCCCATCTGATATACAGTCTTTAACTGATTTTTATATTCTCTACACTGTGACTCCAACTGACATGGAAGTGTTATTTCTTTAGTTCCCAAACTAACGGTTATTCTCTTATAACCTCTTATTCTCCCCACACGCACACAACTAAAAAATTTTAGAATCACCATTGCATGTGTCACGCTGAAATTTTACAGAGGACGTGACAAAACGAAATACGCATGCGTGGTTTTGTAGTGACTGCTGATACGTTTGTTTTATTCATTTTTGAATAGAGGGGACTTCTATCATGTCTGTCTAGGTAACTCTAGAAGTTCAGTTAAATCTCATGTGACCGTTATCGTGAAGAGTTGTTAAAGAAATCACTGAATTTCAAAGTACCCTAACATCATTTAATAAGGAAGAACTGAAGCACAAGTGGTAGTTAGAAACTGGTTATTTTATTAAAACATTTAACCGCGGTATTGAGATACAGGTTTGGGTTTAGTAGAAATTCCATTTGTTTCTCTTCTTAAATTCACAGATTTAATTTTACAAGGATAGAATCCGAGGTTCGATTCCTTATGGCGAACAGAACGAAAGTATCCCATTGGGAAGTTTTGCGCTAAAACAACAACCTTAATGTATTAAAGTATGATACTGTAGCAAAGAAATTAATGTTAGAAATTCACGAATGCTTTAAACTACATTGCTTAAAACAATTAAAATAGAGTTGTAATTTACCACATTTTAGCCATGACAAGGCAAAACCATTATTATTATAAAATATTGTAAGTTGCCCCTTAGTAGCACCCTTGCAAATCGAGTATCTGATGATCTGGACCGGCATGATCAGGTGGCTAGGACGTTTTACTCAAAATCTGAGGGTCGCGGGTTCTTAAAAATTCTCAAGCAAATGATATGCAATATTATAATAGTTAAATTATGGGTTAGAAACAGACTAGAATTATGAGTTGTGTAACTGCATTCGTAAAGTACGAGTTAGAAACAGACTAGTATTATGAGTTGTGTAACTGCATTCGTAAAGTACGAGTTAGAAACAGACTGGTATTATGAGTTGTGTAACTGCATTAGTAAAGTACGAGTTAGAAACAGACTAGTATTATGAGTTGCAAATGTTTTCGTATTTCATTCGAAATAGTTGAGAACCATTGATTTGTCTGTTCCCAATTTGTCATAGCTCAAGGCTTCCTATGATACTTGACAAAATGGCTGAGGAAACCCATCTAATGAATCCATGGAAATGAAAAACTATAGCAACTTATTTCAAGTTGATTACTGTTGACTATTTTCACTTCGGACCCCTATATCATTATTGCAGTTACACAACTCATAATACCAGTCTGTTTCTAACTCGTACTTTACCAATGCAGTTACGCAACTCATAATACTAGTCTGTTTCTAACTCGTACTTTACCAATGCAGTTACGTTTATTGCCCTTTACGAATACCCCACCACTTTAGTAACACAAGAAGACCTAACGGTATTTAGTTTTAGTTCTTCAGTTTTGTAATACTGAATTGTTTCGTGTCTTCAATCAAACACTCATCTCTGTCTTTAGTTCTGTATATCTAACAATGCTGACGTTGTCACGCGTCTCGTCAGTCACTCACCCATCTCTGTCTTTAGTTCTGTATACCTAACAATGCTGACGTTGTCACGCGTCTCGTCGGTCACTCACCCATCTCTGTCTTTAGTTCTGTATACCTAACAATGCTGACGTTGTCACGCGTCTCGTCGGTCACTCAC